>NC_142806.1:25917421-26052619 GCF_049724085.1 Artemia sp. Qi Xiang Cuo
GGGAGCCTGGGGGACATTTGGGGACCGGTGGAGGGCCTTTGGGACCCTGTTGGTCTTTTGGGAACTCGATGGGCCTTTGGGGGGCCCGGGGTTGGCCGTTGAGGGTCTGGGGTGGGCCTTTGGGGGCGCCGGTGGCCCTTTGGGAGCTTGGGGGACCTTTGAGTGTCCGGGGGGCAGTTGGGGGGCTGGGGGACATTTGGGGACCGGTGGAGGGCCTTTGGGAGCTTGGGGGGGCCTTTGAGGACCGGGGCTTCCTTCGGGGTTGGTGTAGGAGGATTGGAACCCTTTGGGGTTGGGTTAGAGGACCTCACAACACTGTTCAAATGAAACTTGTGTATTATAACGACCACAGAGTTTCACCTTTAAATTCTCTTCTAAAATCTCTTCAAAAATCTTTTTTTTAAATGTCTCTATCTGTTTCGCCGAAATAGTTCCATAACCTGTCTAAAACGGTTTCGCCCAAATAATCCCTAAGCGTAAATTCAGCGTGTTTCTTTGTTATTGGCATCTCTGTGCTAACGCATTTCAAATTAATAGGAAACCTTTTCGCGCGCTAAAACAATTCATCGCTAAGATTTTTCTTGCCTAATTGTTTCCGTGGCCTTTGGTTATTAATATCCTTTGGAGTTCGACCAGTAGAACTGTTCCCGAGGCAAAGACATTAATGACTTGGATCTATTCCTGGAGAAATGTTTCTAGGCGAAAATTTTTAAAGTCTGACAGATGATGTCATTGATTGATTGATCTGTCAAGAAATGGGGAATTAATTTGTTGTTTCTATGGGGAATTATTGATTCACGATAGGTGAATTGAGGTCGACAGCACAGGTGTTCCACGGTCGATGTTGTTGTAAGTGCACGCTCTCAGCGAATGTCAAGGTCAATGTTGTTGTTGTTGACACACTTTGATTACGCAATCAAGTTCTCAGAAATTCACTTCCCCCTCGAGTCCCAGATCAATAACATTGTTCCCGTTAGAATTCAATGCGCATTTGCAACCTTCGCCCAGGAGCTATTACACATAGAAACATCAAATAAATCGACCTTGGAAAAAGAGGTCATTGACCCCATTACGCAATCTTTCTCCCTAGGGAGGCTATGCCCTTATTTGGGGTGCGAAAAAGTTGTAGGTGGCAGCAGGGGTGTCGCGTGGGGGTATAAGATAGCTCTCTACTAACGTTTTACAATTAAACACTTCTATGTTCGTATAAAATACATAAATTGTATAAAATACAAAATATTTTCATAAAATACAATAGCTTCTTAAAAAAAATTAATATTTGAAAATTTGAACTTTAAGTTAAATTACGATATTATGCTCCAACTAATCAATTACCATTGAATGCGCAAACATATTTTATGAATGTGTGATCGATACGATACGATGTGCCTGATAAGACTGTGCTCCGGCTAATAAAAAAAATCGGGGCTAAACTCTTCATTTAATTTTACGATTTTCTATTTGAGGCATAGATTTGTCATTAGTCACTGTGAAACCCAGCTTCAGTGACCATATAACACTATTGCTTACTGTTTCTTGATTTTGAACTACAATGAAGCAATAAATAAGCTTTGATTTCCTTGTATTCAAAATCATAGACCTTATGCTGTATTCTATTTTACCCTAATACTAAAGAAGTCTATTTCTGGACATGAGTTCTTGAAAAACAGGTACATGAATAATATTTCGTTCGGCTTAAAAATATTCTTGCTTCACAATTGGCTTGTACTATTATAGGGTGCTTCACAATTCGACCGCTACCCAAGTCTAAAGATTCTATTATCTGGGCTATTTCCATCCTGCTAAGGCACATACTCACTAATTATCACATTCTTCCATCTCACATCTTAATTAGGACCTACGGGTATCCTGCAATTTAAATCAAATGTTTATAATTCAGAAAAACAAAACACACCACTTTACACGCCAATAACACTACGAGTATTAAGTCATATAGCAAGAAAGTTGTACGCTCGTTTATGACAGATCTTCAATCCTTTATCCTTGCTAGCTCCGATTAGATTTTCTTTATATTTGTGTTAATTTTAAAACGGTGTATTATCCTTTGACAAAATTAAGTAGTAGTCAAATATTGTAGAATTTGTTTGAACATAAATATTTGTGATGTCTAAGCAGAAAAGGTACGCCCTCCTCTCTTCCACATTGACCAAATCTCCCACCCCCCTCGGAGTTTAAAATGAAGTCGTTAAAATATATTTTTGCCGTTTTACCATTAAAAACACTTCTTTTTTAGCGTATTTATATTTGTTCGACTGTTACGTGAAAATTATTCAGTTAAAAAAAATTGTCTTCTGCTAATTAAGTTGTTGCAGCTAATGCTGTGAAACACTGATAATGAGGAAAACGAGAGAAAAAAAAATAGGAAATCAAAAATTACAAAAAATTCTTCTCAGCTGTCCCTTTCAATGATCAGGAGTAATCTTGGTCCATCGCCTTAAAGATCAAATCCTAGAAGTCTTGTGATTTTTGAACACCTGGATTCTAGGTACATTTTTGTTCACCGTTCTGTTTGGTGGAATTAATGTTTCCATAAGCATTATAGGCCATTTTCGGAAACAATTAGGCTACTTCTCGTTTTCCTAAATAGTTTGCGCAAGTCGATTCTTGAAACTAACTGCTTTGAAAATAATTCTTTTGGCATCTTAAATAAACAGAAAATATTAGTGAAGTTACTATGCACACTTAAAGACATCGACGCATCAGTAAAATTATTTTTGCATGAAAATAAATATTAGCTGCTCTATTTTATCCTTCTACTTTGCTAGCAGTCAACTCTGAGTTTGATCATGTTACTAAATTGCCTTGTGGTAAATAAAAATTAGCTAACTAAAATCTAAAAATCAGATTTTCGATATCTACCAGAAAGAAACCGAAGCCTTTGTTAACAACTTTATGTTGTGTAAGCATTGACGTCGTAAAAAGTTCAAGACTGACATTTTTAAAATTTGAGTCAGGAAACGTCCTTTCAGTTTGATGATGATAAGGAAGCTAAAAGAAAGAATGCCCACTTTACAAAAGGGCAGACAACCTTCCCGTCCAAACTAGCTAAAATATAGATAAAACTGTATGTCAGCTGTGTGTAATAAATGGAATAAATATGATATTTTCCTATAAAATGGCAGTCATTTACTTTGCCCCTTCCCCCATGAATAGTTTTTGAACCCCTTTCCTACTAATAATTTTTGCTGCTGTTTTTGGGTGAATAGTTGAAATTCTCTGGCTCAGGGTAAACTGGGGTTGTTCCAAAAAATCACGCCATTCTGAGACACATTTTCCTACTCCATCCTTTTTTACACCTTAGAGAAAAACTCTAGACCTGCTTATCCTCCTTCAAATCGAACCCATGCTTTTTTGTATTAGACCCACAATCTAATTCAACTTGATTGCATTCAGTAAAAGTGTAAGTTATTTAACAACAGCAAAACCACCGCTGATGTTGCTTTCAAGTAGATGATTAGATTCGATTGGCTTTAGATGACAAGTTCAAAGAAGTTATCAAATACCTGGTAGAGGATCACCATTTATTGTGATTCACAAAACAAGTTTTTCAAAGAAAAGTAAAGAGGTCCATTAAGCCGAGAATGAGCAGAAATAAAGTCAAATAATCATCCAACTGTAAAACTACCACACACATCACTATCAATAAATAAATGAAAGTCCAAACGAACAGAGTTACAGTAAATAGCCGAGACAGACTCAAAATAAGCAAAAACTAACATGAGTAGAGCTGATAACCCCCATGCTTTCTCGAGACCAGAACACAATTGAAATCTGTTCAGAAAGTTTATATATGTTCTTATATGTTCATTTCATTAAAATAATTTTCTTGTTTAATATAATTATAATGAAATTCTGCACACACACATTGATTTCCAAATGTAAACCCAAAAACCCCTAAAAACACATAAAATCAGCTTAAGACTTACGTTTAGAGAATTTTGTACCCCACTTTTTCAGGATTAATGAAGAGTAGCTTATATTGATTTTAGTTTGAAAAATGGCCTTTTTCAAGATGATACTTTAAATTCTGGAAAATGACCAAATTTAAATTGGCCCCAATTTTAACCCACAAAACATCTAAAATCGAGATTTGAGTGCCCAAAAAACCAACTAAAAGCAAGTTAGTAGGTCTAATATTAGTAAAATAAAATTCTACCTATATTGCTTACTGGAGAAGCTAAATCCTTTTCATGGTATGACTGCTAAATACTGTTAATGTACCGTGAGCAAAAAGCGATGTGTTTAAAATAACAAAATAAAGTTCCTTCCTTCTAAAAATAATTCCGACTTCCTCTAATTAACTTAAATCTAATTTCAAAAATGAAAAGTCCTTAATCACCAAAGAGCAAAAGTGCAGTCAGCCCCAGACAAAGAACAGCGCTATCCAAGCTTTGAATAGCGCTATCGCCGAGAAGAGTGGTAATAAAAAAAACTATAAAATACAATGTTTTCGCAGGAAGTCTTAAGTGATAAGAGTGTGTGAACGTCTAAATCATCAGAAATAATTAAGACAAATTATTTGACGAAGGGTTCGCATCCTTGGGCCACTCGATTCAATTGTGAGCCAGTTCTTACAGCGCAAGACAAAAAAACTACGTTTAATAGTGGGGTAAAAGTCCTTTTTGGAAATATTCGTAAATCAGAATCAGGACCATTCAGATAGAATTCTTATATTCTTTCGTTGTTGTATGTCAGTCACCGTTTTTGTCATTTGAAGTGATCCATTGCTGTTCACCTAAATAGGTAAGTTTCAATAAATCTATTGCTTTTTTACCTGTGTTTATTTCGTTTTATAAGTCTGTAGTCAGCCTATAACAGGTAATTAGTTCGCAAATCTCCAAGGACGTTCCCAGGGAATCTGATCTCCAGATAGCTCAAGAAAAAGAGGTCATTTTTTTATTTCTACACATTTTGTTTTCTCTCATAATTGAGGGTGGCACAGGCCTTGTTGGCACAATCTTTAGCGCTATAAGCGACGCTATCGGAGTACTTATAAGGTGTAAGTTCACGACTTTTGAGCACGACATTATTTTAGACGCGGTCAAGATTTAGTACCACAATTAGTCCAGTCCATTTTTTTGTCGCTACAAATGGCGCTGTCGGAAATTGGAGAAAAAACTTGCGAACTAATTACGCTATAAACTTTGTAATTTGAATTTAATTGTTAGAGAGATACAGACATATAAGTAAAGTGATTAGGCCTATAACCTCTAAGCTACTACAGGAAACCCTTTAAAATATCTCATAGGAGATAATAGCCTCCCCAAAAATAGGTTAAGTAAAAAAATAAATTTATTTTGAGTTGATTTACGCGCAAAAAAATATGTCTGAAGATTTAGAAGAACAATTAATGGCGCAAAAGTTGGTCGCGAAAAATATAGAAATAGCGAAGTCTATCCCGGAGTACAGTGGTCAATCAGATATTGACGAATACAATATCCAATTGGCCCAGTTTGTAGAACTAACAAAAACATAGCTAGAAGCGTTAGTCAACATGCTCCTACTACGATTGAAAGGCCAGGCCTTAACCTTTCTAAACAGATTGAACATACCATAGGCAATAACGCCAACTTGCCAATAAATACGGTTGATAAATTGTTAAAAGCATTTAACGATAGTTTATCGAAACCAGTTCCAGAAATAAATTAAAACACGGAACGGTGAGCTTTGACTATTCACAAAATATAAGAGAATATGTTGATAATATACGAATTTCGGTAGAGGCAAAATACGGAAGTGGTTCAGGGCAACTGTATGAAAAAGTCATACTAAATATCTTTTTGCGAGGGCTACCCCCAAAACTATATAGAGTGGTAATATCCAAAAATATTCAGACGTTGGATCTCGCAGTTCAGGAGGTAGAGCGATTGATCGAAGTCGAGACGATGGTCACAAATCACAGTAAAGCAAAAATAATAGCCTAGGCGATTCAAATGCGAACAAAAACTTCAAAAGCGATCAGGCGTCCCCAAATTTCTTTTCAAGGGATAACTCCCCAGTGCCACAAAGAAATAAAACGCAAGAACCCGCTAGGCAGAAAAAAGTACGTTTTCAGCCTGTCCAACAATCCAATTATGAAAATAACTATACAATAATATGATGCTATAATTGCAATCGACCTGGGCACATCGCGACAGAGTGTCATTGTGTCCCCAACCGCTTGCCAAGAATTGCTGTCGGCAGTAGGCAAAATTATGGCAACCATTTGTTCGGAAGAACAAATTTTAGCGCCAGTGGTGCACTAGGCTATAACCAGGGAAGATTGCGCCAAGCAATACCCTACAACATGTACCAACCAAATTTGTATAGCCCTTCCCCCAACAGACAAATCAATTACCGATTTGAAAACCCAAATACTCGCCAAAGCCAATATAATACGAGAATGCTATATAGAAATCACAAAAATTTGTTGACGGGGAATGAAAATTTTGCAAGTCAATGGCATTGGCAGTCAGCGCCAGCAAGCGGCACTGACGCAGGACATCCAAGTTACCATAATAATACATGGCAAAGGCAGACAACCGTAAATAAATTAAATATGCCTACGGAACCTCATATGTCTGAACATCCGTTGCAGGCCCCGACGCATGAAATAAATCAGCAGGGAAATATTTCAGTCCCCTCAGAAATATAAATTGGACCCAGAGGGTGCCCAGAATATTTAATAGGTCCAAAACAATGGTAGTGCCGTCTTGTAGTGATATTAATAACAAGTTACCTATATTTAATGATTTTTGTGTAGAAAAAGTTTACTTTACAGCTTTGGTTGACTCTGGTGCAACGATGTGTATCATTAACTCATGCGTATTTAATATGTTACCTCTGCATATTAGGCGACAGAGGAACCCTAATAATCCCAATTTAACTAGTGGGACAGGTTATAAATTGGATGCAAGAGGTTCAATTTGCCTAAACGTAAAAAGGGACAATAGGATCTTCCAGACAAATTTTATAATATGCGATAACTTTCTGTACGAAGCAATTATAGGCACAAATTTTTTAAGGTCCAATAGAGTACTATTAGACGTAGCAAAAGAGAGGCTTGTCTACCCGGCTAATGTAGGGGAAGAAATTTCTACCTTAAGAAATTGTAACAGAGGTTATGAAGACAACGTAACAGTAAACAAAATTTCTGGTGGTATAATGTCGCAATATTTTGAACCTCATGTCTCGCAAAAAGGACATGGCATAGTTAGAAATTTGTTCAATTATTCTGAAAGACATTGCAGAGATGAAGTAAATTTAAAAAATAAGGGTATTGAATCTGCGAAAATAAAAATAGGAGATATGCGACAGTACAGGTCAAACGAAATTAAGAAAATAGCAGAATTATGGAAAAACATAGTAAAACCCAACGTGACACCGCAAGATGCCACAATGGCACAGCATAGCGCCAGTATGAATCTAATAAACAATGAAAATATTAACAATGAGAAATATTACGGATTCGCGATAAGGAAAACAAAAGTCCCTCCCAAAACGATGCAAAAAATTCAAATATAACAGATGATTGAGACATTGGTTAGCAAATCCGAAATATGGTTTGCGTTACCATCAAATGAAATTCCAGAAAATCTACTATGCGAGGAACACATTATATATTACAACAAAGGAGAAGGTTTTATTTGGGTAACTAATAACCACGAAAATGATACAATTACAATAAAAAAGGGGACGTGTTTAGTTCAAATCCAAGTTATCTCGGAGAATGATTTAAATAAATGAGAAAAATCTAAAAGAAACCTAATTAACGGTATTAAAACTTCAAAAAACGAATATCCTTTGACGAAATCGCAGTCTTTAAACAAATTTAATATGGATCATATTACGGACATAGATTTTAAGAACAAATCAGGCGAATTATTATAGAAATTTAAAGATGTATTCTCCGCATCTGAAGATGACATCGGGCTGATACCATTTTATGAACACTCAATTTTAACGACTGGTAATCCCATAGCAAAACAGCCATATCGTGTGCCGTATAAGCACAAAGAATGGTTAAAAAATAAAATCCATGAATTAGAAAAAAAATGAAATTATACGCCCAAGTATAAGTCCGTATAGTGCACCAGTGATCTTAGTACAAAAAAAGAATGGTGATCTTAGACTTGTAGTAGATTATAGAGCCCTTAACAAACAAGTAGTTAGCGATAAATATCCTCTACCAAGAATAGATGAAATTCTTGACTCAATTTATAGCAAAAACAAAATTTTACTTCTTTGGACCTTACCCAAGGCTACCACCAAGTGAAAATAGCCAAAAAAGATTTCCATAAAATTGCATTTTCAGCGTCTGAATATGGTTCATATGAATACTTAAGGGTACCTTTTGGACTTAAAACAAGTTCAAGCGCGCTATGTAGACCCCTATTACACCTGCTAAGAGGATTAAAGAATATCATTCATTTTGTCAATGACGTCATATGCGTGGGGGGAAACACTGAACAACACTTAACAACATTAGCTAAGGTGTTCGAGAAGTTCAGACAAGGCAATTTAAAATGCCGACCTGAAAAAGTAAATTTATTTCAACCTGAAATTAAATTTTTAGGAGTAGTAGTAATACAAGGAGAGATATCCCCAGACCCTAATAAAATAAAATGTGTTGAAAACCTCAAGCCCCCCAGAACTATGAAAGAATTAAGGGGAATTTTAGGTCTTACTGGCTACTTTAGAAAATTCGTGCGCAATTACTTCCAAAATGCAAAACCCCTCACGGAATTAACCAAAGGGAACTCCCAATATGTTACCTGGTCCCAGGAAGCACAAACTTCCCTAGACCGTCTCAAAAAGGCACTCACTTCAGAACCAATATTATCACTTCCTGATTTCGAAAACGGAAAATCCGTGGTCACGGTGGACGCTACCTCAAAGGTCATTGGCGCAATTCTATTGCAAATAATCCAGGTAGAAAACCCTAATCCTCTAGAGGGAGCGCCTAAACAAAAAAAATAGAAAAAGTTATATACTATTTGCGTAGAACTTTATTAAAAGGCAAAAGTAGTTATTCCGCCACAAACTTAGAATTATTATCTATAATCCACCATTTGGACAAATTTAGACACTATTTGATTGGTAGAAAATTTATACTACGAACAGACCATAAGAGCTTGCAGTACCTGTGCACATTTAAAAACACCACGGGAATTCTAGCTAGATGGATTATGAAAATCCAAGACCTAGATTACAAATTTGAACATTTAAAAGGTAAACAAAACGCAGCTTGCGACTTTTTGAATAGATAACCGGAAAATATTCCGTCGGAAGCTGAAGAAAATTAAGTTAAATCTATAAATGCTAAGATCAAACATGGATGTAAGAAAAACAAAGTCAAACACACGGTAACAGAAAATAAGATTAACTATCGTCCCTTGTCTTTGGAAAATATAAAAAGAAAGCAAAAAAGGACGAAATGTGTTTAGTACTTATTGATTATTTTGTGAATGATGATGCGTTACCGGATAAATTCAAAACTCTTAGAAAAGAGATAGATTATTTTTACTATGATCTTGATGAAGAAATACTGTATAGAATCGTGACTGCTGAGACAAAAAGAAACCAAACGTCAATAATACCTGTATTACCACAAAACTTAATAGTGCCTGCATTTGAATATTTTCATTCAGATATAGGTGGATATTTAGGAGTAATGAAAACGTTCCATAAATTAAAACAATGTTTTTACGTTCCGTCGGCAATGACAAAACTTAAAGAATTTGTAAGCTCATGCCAAGCGTTTAACTTAAGAAAAATCCCCCCAGCTTATCCTAATCCTCCAATGAGAAGGGTCCCGGTAGCAATGTACCCCTTCGATATTATCTCATTTGACTTATACGGCACGAGTGGAAGCTTGCCTGTTTCTAGCAGAGGCCATACTTGTATTCTTTCAGTTATAGACCTTTTTTCCGGATTTACTTTTGCAAAAGCATTAAAAAATCAAGGTGTTTATGATACCAGTAAGGCGTTAGCAAAATTATTTTTACAATTTGGCGTTCCAAATAAGATTTTCAGTGATAACGGGAGCAATTTTTTTTCATAGGTAACAAAAGACTTAATGAGTTTTCTTAATATAGAGAAAATGCCGACAGCTCCGTACCACCCACAAGCTAATGGTAAAATAGAAAATAGGCATAAACTATTTTCGAAAGTATTAAGTATTTATACAAAAGACAATAGGAACGACTGGGATCTATTCTTACCTTATTTAACTAACGTAATCAACATTGCTTATTCAGAATCAACCCAGGACGATCCATTTTATTTACTTTTTGGTCGTGATTTTAGAATCTCGTATAATGAGATTATCGAATCTTGGCAGAATTATAATAGCTCGGAAGATTACAGACAAGAATTAATAAATAGGATGAGGAAAACTTATAAAATAGTTAGGCAAGACTTGGAAAAATGTAAAATAAACCAAGAGACAAGAAACCAACCCAAAGTCAAGGGGAGTATAGATTTCAAAGTAGGAGACTGCGTCTACCTAAAGAACGAGGTAAAAACGGAAGGAAAAAACTTTCCAGAAAATATTCTGGACCGTACAGAATAGTCAAAAATTACGATAACGAGTATACTTTTAAAATGGAGAACCCCGATAGCGGAAGAAATTACATGGCAAATGTTAGCAGAATAAAAAGAGCCAAATTTCCAGAGAGATGGGTATCACATCCATCCTCTACTAATTCGTCAGATTCGGAAAATGAGCCACCTAAATCAAGATTGGCAGAGCTAAAACCCTTGAATTTTAAATAAGATTATTTTGAAGGTGACAGTGATGAGGAAAACTTTGAAGAATTTTTAGCAATGAAAAATCTAGTTATTCCTAAGAAAAAATCTCTAATACCAGGATTTTTTCCAGAAATAAAAACACCAAAAGATCCAAAAAGTTATTCATCGGCAAGCAAAGGAGATTTAAATTATAAAATATCTCCGAAAACCCAATTTTTTACCGATAAAATTCGACCCCTTGTCCCCCAAAAGATTTCCGGACGATATGGTTTCCCCTGCAACACCAATAGAAAGGCCCCTATCTTTACAGGAAGAATTAAACAGAGCTGTAGAAACCCCAGGTATTGCTGCAAAGAAAACTCCTCCCAAAGATTTAACTAAAACGAACCTGCGAGAAGCTATGAATTTAATAAATTTTCCCATAAAACGAGTCAAAGTACATTGCCCGAGACTAAAACTCCCAAAGATGACCAGTAAGGTCAATATCTTGATATAACTGTGTCCAAGGTCAAACCTAAACAGTGGACTTCATGGAGGGAAACCCTAGTGCAAAAAATGCCCCATTCCCCTGAGGACATGGCATTCAAACAGTGGAGGAACCCCGCAAAAACTGTTGATTCCTCCCAAAGCTCTCAAGAATCTTTCAAATCTCCCGAGTTGAAAACTCAAGACGAGGACTTAGAGAATAAACCTTCTACTTCCAAAGGAGTAGAAATTTACGAAGGAAGGGCAGGTGATACCTCAAAAAGTGTCAATTCTAAAAGTTCTAATCCGGATTCGTCTGAAACTAGTTCCGAAGAGTCTGACGGCGAATCAGACCATAAAGTAGTTAAAGAAAAAGGGAAATCAAGACCAACTTCAGCAGCCACACACGCGAAACAAGCGAAATTAAAAGGGCAAGAATTTTCGAAAAAACAATACAAAAAGTTTGATCTTATTTCAGAACCAAAAAAGAAAAAACCCTAAGAAACCGAGGAGAAAACAACGACACAGTCAGGCAGAACGGTTAAAAAACCTCACAGATGGAAATATCCCTAATTAATGCAAAGACAAATTTTAAATCTCTTATGAAAATCAACTTATGATCCACCATAATAAATTTAACAGTGTACAAGTAAAGTTAACCAAGTCAATATAAATGCAAAAAATAACAATAATAATAATACGAGTGATGTCAAAACATTGGTGATCAGAGAGAAAGGTGGGAACAGAAAATAACCAAAGGTAGGAAGCTCGTGGTCTACTGAGGACGACAACTGGCGTTGGACCATGTTTTGTGGGAAGCCTATGGAGGAACTCAAGGCCCACACGGCGTTTATTTTACTGGGTTTGGACGGTATCCTCAGATTTTCTATGAGAAATCGACCCAGGTCCTAACAAAGATTGATGTCATCAAAAAAAAAAATACCAGTACAGAAGCGTCTAATTATGAGCTGAACATGTTCGTGGATGTGAGTCTGATCATGGGGATCATGAATTCCGTTCCCGTGGATCCTGTTCGTATTTATGAATGTTATCATGATTTCTGTTCCAAGAGAAACTGTTGGAACTTTGTCTTGTTATAATAATACAGAAAGAATAGACCCAAGTTACAAAACGGAATTACTGTTAAAAAATGTGGGTACGATAACCATAAAACAAGGGTGTCGACTCGTAACTAAAGAGTCAACTGTCCGAACGCCGTTAATTACCACGAGCACAAAGATAATAAGTCCCAAAACAACCAACTTCAAGACAATTAACCTGTCGCACACTATTCCCAATATAGAAAACGAGGAAATGAAAACCTCGATATGGTCCAAAATAGAAAAGAATAAAGGGACAATAAGGCTAAAAAAAATAAGAGAAGCATTAGATTCCCAGATTCCCCTATTTACAAATGAAGACCAAAGATTAACATATGTGGATAATAGTTACGGATTGTTCTCAACCAATTTTTGGTGGAACATACTACTGACCGTATGTTTCGTGTTTGTAATTTCCCTGACCTTGAGATTCTTACGGACTTATAATTATATCAAAATCCTGAGACTAAGAAGGCGAAAACCAAAAGAAGAACACGGGGAAACGGCTGAAATGCAGAGATTAAACCCGGAACCCCATGAGAACGTATATGCCAAAAAATAGGGAAGACATTAGAAAACGAGTGGGTATAAAGGTTTCCACTCGTCCTTGCTATGTTTTGTTCCCTCATTGTAAGGTTTTTTGCGTAAAACCGTGTGGCTATGACGCTGCAACATGCGTTTCTTAAACAGCACGGACGTGCGTGAACAATGCAGGCATGAAATATGTAGTAAAATTAGACCTCAAAATTAATCATGTAGCATAAACTCTGTTTAAATGATTATTTTAAATCTAATGTAAAACTAACTAAGTGTTGAAAGAAGTTAAAATAAAGTGTATGTAGTAGTGTATATTAGAAAGCATAAAGTTAAAGAATTAATCTTTTATATCGTCGTTAGGCTATAACAACTTAGAAGAAACTTCTATGTATTGAATTTTCCAATGGAAACTTTACATATATATTTTAGCAACAGGGTAAAAATTTTGTTTTGTGTACTAATATTAGTGTATTTATTTAACTCTGTCTCGTAGCGTAAAATTCATGTACTCAATCAATACGTGACTTATTTGTACTATGAGTGTTTACTTTAAAGAACGTGTGATTCTGCCTCGTTATTTTTATTACAGGAACTGGATTGACATATTGGCTATCAAGCATTACAATGAGTTGCCCACTGCAGATACAACCTAGTAGCATCTATTTTCATTATACCTCAACAAACGAAGACTGCTCTCCATACACTCCAGGCAATTTTCATCCCAGCTTCGTCTAAGAAAACAACAGTTACCTTTGATCATTGTTTCTTCGACCACGAACCATATTACGTATCAGGTAACATTGTATTTAAATCTCAGTATGCAGCGCTTTATTGAACTATATAATCGCATAAATCCTGAGAACCCCCTCGAACAGTACAAGATATAAGTACCTAAATATAACCCATGATAATCCCTATGGACACATGAACCATTTGACTGTATAGTGATGATATTTGATGATCCCGAAAATTATTTGTATGACGCAGATTCACGCATCGAATACCTTTTGACCATCTCTCGGAACCCATCCTATCCCCTCTGTGTGGAAAGTTCATATCTCTGTTATCCCATAAATATTAAGAGATAATTTCTGAACAATGGACCTGGAAACCAAAATTTTCCCCAATGACCAACCCCTCAGTGACAATATACCCCTCCCACAAGTTAAAGACAATATGTTGAAGGAGTCACTATAGTTTGATGTTGACCTGTTCCAAACCCAAACTTCAATTCCCCATGATTAACCCAGGAATTACCGCAAAGGTTAATAGACGCAAGCCATAAGTGAACAATTTTATAAGAGACAAAAATGAACAATTCTATACGAGAATACATTCTCTATGTGCCTCAAAATATCCTAAAAATGATATGCTGAGAAGAAAATAAACGCACTCCCAGTGTTCGACCCCTTAATGATGAGGCACCCTATGAGCTATCAAAAAGCAGGTGAGAATGAACCCCGATAGCATATCCCACACCTGTAGTTGGAAGCATCATTTCCCAGTTGACAATTAGAGAAAGCTCATGGTGTGAACACAATCGTGCTTGAACTGTCCCATGAAGAAACTATAACGTAAGTGCTTTAAAAATTTTTGCCAAGACGAAAAGAGTGAAGGACAATAATTTACAACAAAAGGATTGAGTACACTAAAGACTCGAAGGTGATGAAATAGATGTAAACTTACATATGTTACTTTTTAATAACTTTGATAACTCAAAAACCCCAGTATCCTATCATTAACGTTGTGTAGCAAACATCCCCAGTGAAAGTGTTTTAATGTTACCAGTGAATATGGTAAACCCAATATTGTATGTTTTAAATTGTTTTTGTATGTAATGTTAGATATACAGATAGTTATATGTAGCGTTGTCGAGCTATTCATTTAATGTAGCGTAGATAGAAAATGGTGTGCCATATAAACACCAAAATAAAAAAAAACCTTGTAAAAAGTGAATTCAAAAAATAATCTGTGAAGGTAGAATAGCCCCAACCTTGTTGGAAATGTAAAAAAAATCAGTGTTAGATGTAAACAAAAAATCTTTAGTATAGTAGCTAGCCAAGAACCATGAATAATCTTAGTCCGGTAGAGTAATTTTAGATAGGGATGTAGAATAAAATAAGAAAAGTAATAGAGAAAATTTTTAGCACTCCTGATTAAGCCATAACATAAATATAAAATAATTATGTAGAAGAAATACTTAATAAATCGCGAACATTTTAAAAACCCAAAGGCAAGCAAGTACTCATGACGGGACGTCATTAATTGATGGGAAGGGTAATATATACCGTGAGCAAAATGCGATATATTTAAAATACCAAAACAAAGTTCCTTCTTTCTAAAGATAATTCCGACTTCCTCTTATTAAGTTAAATCTAAGTTCAAAAATGAAAAGTCCTTAATCAGCAAAGAGCAAAAGTACCGTCAGCCCCAGAAAAAGAACGGCGCTATCGAACCTTTGAATTTTGCCGAGAAGAGTGGTAATAAAAAAAAACTATAAAATACTATGTTTTCGCAGGAAGTCTTAAGTGATAAGAGTGTTTGAACGTCTAAATCATCAGAAATAATTAAGACAAATTATTGGACGAAGGGTTCACATCCTTGGGGCACTCGAGCCAATTGTGAGCCAGTTCTTACAGCGCAAGACAAAAAAAAACTACGTTTGACAGTGTAAAAGTTTTGATAGGGTAAAAGTCTATTTTGGAAATATTCGTAAATCAGAATCAGGACTATTCAGATAGAATTCTTATATTCTTTCATTGTTGTATCTCAGTCACTGTTTTTGTTATTTGAAGTGACCTATTGCTGTTCACCTAAATATATAAGTTTCAATAAATCTATTGCTTTTTTACCTGTGGTAATTTCATTTTATGTCTGTAGTCAGCCTATAACAGGTAATTAGTTCGCAAATCTCCAAGGACGTTCCCAGGGAATCTGATCTCTAGATAGCTCAAGAAAAAGAGGTCACATTTATATTTCTACACATTGTTCTCTCATAATTGAGGGTGGCACAGGCCTTGTTGGCACAATCTTTAGCGCTATAAGCGGTGCTATCGGAATACTTATAAGGTGTAATCTCACGACTTTTGAGCACGACATTACATTTGACGCGGTCAAGATTTAGTACCACAATTAGTCCAGTCTATTTTTTTTATCGCTACATTAACCTACCATTTTTTTCTCTGATTAAAATAACCTCCAAGAAGAATTCCCTACCTCGATAAGCTTCAATAGTGAAGCATTCAGGGGAGAGGGACTTTTGGCTGTATTAAGGAGCGCGCTAAGTTTAGCTACTTGGCTCATACCCCAAATGATGGAGAAATCTCTCTTTAAGTGATTAAGTGAGTATGCCAATTTTTTTCCTATATCTTTATAGTATCTTCCCACTCCTGGCTAGGCCTGTGACTTAGAATAGAGATAAACTCTTTGAGCCTTATTCCTGTTTAAAGAAAGAAAGGAAACAAGATTAAAATATTTTTTAATTCAATCAGTGGCCTCAGTTATCTTTTTAGCAAGTACTCTAAACCGATCATTTTCACTTTTAGTCCCTCTTGTTTTATTAATTAAAATCGGGGCGGCTCCGTTTCATATATGGCTAGTGAGTGTCTCAAAGTCTATATCATGGAAGGTCTTAGCTCTCTTAATAACACCTCAAAAATTTGAACCCCTTTTTGGACTAACTATAGTGCAGTTTACAAACTCTTTTTTTGTCCTTGCTAGAGCAGTTTTCTGCGGATTAGGGATACTTAGCCAATCTAACCATCGTCTAATTATAGCTTTGTCCTCTGTTATACATTTATCCTGACTTATAACAAATATAAGTAGATTTTTTGGGTATCAATTTATTATGTCACTTCCTTAATCATTCTTTATTTTGTAGTTACATAATTGCACCAGGGGGTTATTTTCTCTTACTCAGATGAGTGACAACGCCAGACAGATTTATAAGGCTTCGATTTTATTTGGTTTCCTCTCTTTGGTTGGGCTACCTTCTTTCCTAGGTTTTTCTTTATTGAGTGAATATTTTTGGAAATAAATAACCTACCCCCTCTTTTTGTATCGGTCCTTGTTATATCTTCATGTCTCTCAGTCTATTTCTATTTCAAAATTGCTATAAGCTCTCTTCAATTTCCTTCAGAGATGAACTCTAAAAATATAGAAGTTCTGGGGATTTTGTCGATAGTATTCAATATCCTATTTCCCTTGTTCTCCCTGTAAACCTTTAAGCTAACTAAACTACCAGCTTTAAAAGCCAGGAATTAGAGATTCTTAAGCTTTAATGACTGTCTACCTAATACAGATGTGGATATTATCTACATAATTACAGTATCAGCGTAACCCTTTTCATCAGGAACCTCATCCCTAACGCATCATATGTGAAATGTAAATTCCACTTTAAGAATCAAAATCCTGCGTGCACAAAACACCTATATATAGGCGATTTGCTCACTACTGGTGATTAGAATGACTTGCAACCAACTAGGCCCAGGGATAGACCATCTTAAGATTTGCAATCTTACATTTTTTAAACTACTAAGCCCCGTGACTAATTTTAGTAAGGAGAATGATCCTTGACTAAATTTACAGTTTAACACCTATTTTCAGCTACTTTACATGTGCAACGATGGTTTTATCCAACAAATCAAAAAGATAATGGAACTTTAAACTTTATTTTTTGAGCTTGATCAGAGATAGTTGGGACTTCTTTAAGCATAATGCTCGGGGTCGGATGGGTCAACCCGGCTCCCTAATTGGTGATGAGTAAGTGTACAATGCTATTGTGACAATTCATGCATTTGTCATAATTTTTATTAGTTATACCAATTCTGATTGGAGGATTTTGGTAAGTGGCTAGTGCCTATCATGTTAGGGGGCCCGGATATAGCCTTCCCCTGACAAAACAACTTGAGATTTTGAATACTTTTACCTTCCCTATCTCTTTTTTTGGCTATATCTATAGTTAAAAGAGGTGCAGGTACTGGATGAAAGGTCTACCCACCCCTTTCTTCCACCATCGGCCGTGCTGGACCTTCAGTAGATTTAGATATCTTCTTTCTTCACTCAGCCGGAGTCCCCTCAAGTCTGGGAGCTGTAATCTTCATTACTATTATCATAAATATGCAGGTAAGAAGAAGGTATTTGGTACGTTTGGTAAAATCTATGCTATGCTTGCTATTGTTGTTCTTGGCTTTGTCGTCTTTGCCCGTCATATATTTACCGCAGGTATAGACGTGGACATCTGGGTGTATTTTACTGCTGCAACTATGATCATTGCGATCCCTACTGGAATTAATTTTTTTTTACATGGATCAGGACTCTTCACGGGACACGACTCACTATAACCCCCTGTGTACTATGGGCCCTTGGGTTTTTCTTTTTGTTCATCGTAGGAGGCCTTACTGGAATTGTACTTTTGAACTCTAGAATTGATATCGTCCTCCACGACACTTCCTGCGTTGTCGCCCACTTCCACTATGTCTTGTATATAGGGACCGTCTTTGCTATTATAGGGGGATTCGTGCACTGATTCCCCCTAATGACCGGACAAAGAATGAATCGATTTCTTTTTAAGGTTCATTTTTTATTATGTTCTTAACAGTAAACTTAACCTTTTCCCCGCAGTATTTTTTAGGTCTTGAAATACCACACCACTATGCAGATTATCCTGGCACGTATGCTTCGTGAAATGTAATTTCTTTGTTAGGAAGAGTTATATCTATAGTTGCCACACACATACTTATACTTTGCATCTAGGAAGCCATGATTACCACGCGAGTAAATGTCGTCTCACTCAATTTAAGATCAAGTGTGGAATGAAATCACCCCAATCCACTCGCTGACCAATCTTACGAAGAAATTGCTATAATTTCTACATTTTAAAGTGAGAGAAATATTTATGCCTTGGATGTAAGCTCCAAAGATGGGTGACCCCATTAAAAGTGTCTTAATGATTCCAGCTAGGCTTGCAGAAATGGAAATTGCCCTCTCATAGAAAAACTTATTTTTTTCCGCGATCATGCCCTATTAGCAGTGATTCTCATTACTTCACTTGTTGGATTTTTCCTAGCCGTGCTGTTTTCTAATAGATTTCTTCATCGTTATCTTCTTGATGGGCAAGCATTCTAAACAGTCTTAACTGTTATCCCTGCTATTATTCTAGTAGCTATTGCCCTCCCCTCTGTTCGGCTTCTTTACTTAATTGAAGAAATCCATAATCATGCCCTAACAACTAAATTAACAGGAGTAGGAACCTACCAGGAGGTTCGAACGGGACCGTATGCTGCCATCTATAATCGAGTCTAACGGTACCTAACATGGGCGGATCCAGGATTTTTTTGGTGGGGGGGATTACTAATTTTTGACTTTTTCTGGGGGAGGTACTAATTTTTGACACAGTTTTCGACTAATTTTACTGATTTTTAACTAGGTTTTACTACTTTTTGACTTATTTTCGACTCGGTAATTTTTTTTTTTTGGGGGGGGGGGGTTCAAACCGGTTAACCCCCGCCCACTGGATACAGCCTTGGTACCTAACCCCATAGACAATGTTATTGATGCGCTAACGGGACATTGAGACCTTTTTCTATATTAATTTGTTTATTATTTCTAAGCGTATTGATCGAGTCTAACTGGACATGAGACATCATCAGAAAAGGAGAAAATTTCCTTTGATTTCAACATCCGGTCGGAATACTATGATAATTAGGTGACATCATCAGATAAGGAAATTTCAATATTGGAATATTCTTATCCGAGAGTTGAAAATACAGACAGGAAAAGATAACTGATTGACACAATTTTTCCATGAGACAAGATAGATTTGAAAGTAGAAACAAAAACGGTAAACCATCTGAGGGAATGCTAACTCCTATTAAGAGATACATATTTTTTTTATTAAGGTGGTTCTCGCCTGTGTTCGGTAAAATACACAATCACCATTTGAATAGTGTTATAGAATCCCTTACACCAACCCCAAAGGCCCCCCGGGCCCCTCAAAGCCCCTCCCATCTCCCTCCACGGGCTCCCAAAGACCTCCGGGTCCACAAATGCCACCCCGGGCCCTTAAAGACCCCCCGGGCCCCCTGAACCCTTAAACATCCCTCAATCCCCCTCCCCCTCCTTTTGCTCCCCTTCCTTCCTTCCGTTCCCCCTCCCCTCCGCTCCCCCAATGTTTTGATTGTTTTTAAGTTTTTTTGGACGGAATTTTCGGACTTGGAAATTATCCAACTTTTTCCCGGTTTTTTCTTTAACCCATTGGCTTAGAGTTTTAGACTAGAGTCTTAGCTTAGACTTTTAGTTAGAGTTGAAGTTTAATTTAGTTATAGTTAAGAGTTTGAAGTTTTAGCGTAGAGTCTTAGCTTAGAGTTTTAGTTAGAGCTCTAGTTTAGTTTAGTTTTAGTTAAGAGTTTTAGCTTAGAGTTTTAGTTAGTGTTGAAGTTTAGTTTAGTTACAGTTAAGAGTTTAGAGTTTTAGTATAGAATCTTAGCTTAGACATTTAGTTAGAGTTGAAGTTTAGTTCAGTTATAGTTAAGAGTTTAGAGTTTTAGCTTAGAGTCTTAGCTTAGAGTTTTAGTTAGAGTTCTAGTTTAGTTTAGTTTTACTTAAGAGTTTTAGCTTAGAGTTTTTAACCTAGAATGGAGAGGGAGACAATAGATATTGATGACAATGCTAAACTAACACAACCACAAAATTCCACATTATTATATAGAAATACCAAAACCATAGGTTAGATTAGGGTAGGTTAGAGGTTAGGTTTTTCCACGTTTAAGTTAGGTTAGGTTAGCTTATCATAGGCGCTCATGATAAGATAACCAATCTTAACCTAACTTATACGTGGAGAAACCTAACCTCTAACCTAACCTAATGTAACGAATAGTTTTGTTATTTCTATGTAATAATGTGGAATTTTGTGGTTATGTTAGTTCAGTATTGTCGTCAATGTCTATTGTTTCCCTCTCGACTCTAGGCTAAAACTCTAAGCTAAACTCTTAAGTAAAACTAAACTAAACTAGAACTCTAACTAAAACTCTAAGCTAAAACTCTAAACTCGAAACTCTTAACTATAAATAAACTAAACTTGTTTCCCTCTTGACTCTAGGCTATAAACTTTAAGCTAAAACTCTTAAGTAAAACTAAACTAAACTAGAACTCTAACTAAAACTCTAAGCTAAGACTCTAAGCTAAAACTCTAAACTCTAAACTCTTAACTATTGCTAAACTAAACTTCAACTCTAACTAAATCTCTAATATAAGACTCTAGGCTAAAACTCTAAGCTAAAACTTTTAACTAAAACTAAACTAAACTAGAACTCTAACTAAGACCCTAAGATAAGACTCTAAGCTAAAACACTAAACTCTTTACTATAACTAAACTAAACTTCAAATGTAACTAAAACTCTAAACTAAGACTCTAGGTTGAAACTATAAGCTAAAACTCTTAACTAAAACTAAACTAAACTAGAACTCTACCAAAAACTCTAAGCTAAGACTCTAAGCTAAAACTCTAAAGTCTTAACTATAACTAAACAAAAATTAAACTCTAACTAAAATTCTAAGCTAGGAATCTAGGCTAAAACTCTAAGCTAAAACTCTTAACTAAGACTAAACTAAACATTAACTCTAACTAAAACTCAAAGCTAAGACTCTAAGATAAAACTCTAAAACTCTAAACTCTTAACTAAAACTAAACTAAACTTCAACTCGAACTAAATCTCTAAGCTAAGACTCTAGGCTAAAAATACAAGCTACAACTCTTAACTAAAACTAAACTAAACTACAACCCTAACTAAAACTCTAAGCTAGGACTCTAAGGCTAAAACTCTAAACTCTTAACTATAACTAAACTAAACTTCAGCTCTACCTAAAACTCTAAACTAGGACTCTACGCTAAAACTCTGAGCAAAAACTCTTAACTAAAACTATACTAAACTACAACTCTAGCTAAAACTCTAAGCTATGACTCTAAGTTAAAACTCTAAACTCTTAACTATAACTAAACTAAAATTCAACTCTAGTTTCTGAAGCCTCAGTTTCTGCAGGCTGTCCTCATAGAATGTATAATTTTCCCCATGTATTATTTGGCACGCCCGCTTCTGAATATTTTCAAGCTTTTTGGTTAAACTCTAAACTCTTAAGCATAACTAAACTAAGCTTAAACTCTAACTAAGACTCTAAGCTAAGACTCTAGGCTAAAACTCTAAGCTAAAACTCGTAACAAAAACTAAACTAAACTAGAACTCTAATTAAAACTCTAAACTAAGACTCTATGCTAAAACTCTAAACTCTTAGCTTTAACTAAACTAAACTTCAACTCTAACTAAAACTCTAAGCTAAGACTCTAGGTTAAGACTCTAAGCCAAAACTTTCCTAAAACTAAACAAAACTGGAACCCAAACTAAAACTAGGCTAGTTTTTTAGCCTAGAGTCTTAGCTTAGAGTCTTAGTTAGAGTTTAAGCTTAGTTTAGTTATACTTAAAAGTTTAGAGTTTAACCGAAAAGCTTGAAAATATTCAGAAGCGGGCGTGCCAAATAATGCTTGGGGCAAAGTATACATTCTATGAGGACAGCCTGCAGGAACTGAGGCTTCAGAAACTATCTGAAAGGTGCCACGATCTCACGATGCGTTTCAGATAAAAATGTCTAATCTCTGATGTCCATTGCAAAATATTACTGGATTTCCAGGAATCACAGATCAGTCAGCCAAAAACCCGTAGAGGAGCCCTAACTTCGTCGTGTCAACTCCTTTGTCTCCCACCCCGAAACGCATCAAAGAGGTACCTATCATCGTTTGTTCCATACTTCGTGAACCACTATAATGAGGAACTAGTTGAAAAGGAAATCTGTAAAAAGTTGTGAAAAAGTTTAATTATTTTTATATTTATTTATCTGATTGCATGTGTTATATTTTCTTGTTGTTTGACGTCTGCTGCTAGCTATAAGTTATTATGGAAATAAAGAGTTATTTATTTATTTATATTTAAGAGTTTTAGCTTAGAGTCTTAGCTTATAATCTTAGCATATAATGTTAGTTAGAGTTGAATTTTAGTTTAGTTATAGTTAAGAGTTTAGAGTTTTATCATAGAGTCTTAGATTAGAGTTTTTGTTCGAGTTCTAGTTTAGTTTAGTTTTAGTTAAGAGTTTTAGCTTAGAGTCTTAGCTTAGAGTCCTAGTTTAGAGTTTTAGTTAGAGTTGAAGTTTAGTTTAGTCATAGTTAAGAGTTTAGAATTTTAGCCTTAGAGTACTAGCTTAGAGTTTTGGTTAGAGTTGTAGTTTAGTTTAGTTTTAGTTAAGAGTTGTAGCTTGTATTTTTAGTCTAGAGTCTTAACTTAGAGATGTAGTTCGAGTTGAAGTTTAGTTTAGTTATAGTTAAGAGTTTAGAGTTTTAGAGTTTTAGCTTAGAGTCTTAGCTTAGAGTTTTAGTTAGAGTTGATGTTTAGTTTAGTCTTAGGTAAGAGTTTTAGCTTAGAGTATTAGCCTAGATTCCTAGCTTAGAATTTTAGTTAGAGTTGAATTTCAGTTTAGTTATAGTTAAGAGTTTAGAGTTTTAGCTTAGAGTCTTAGCTTAGAGTTTTAGGTAGAGTTCTAGTTTAGTTTAGTTTTAGTTAAGAGTTTTAGCTTATAGTTTCAGCCTAGAGCCTTAGTTTAGAGTTTTTCCTAACTAAAACTCTAAGCTAAGACTCTAAGATAAAACTCTAAACTCTTAACTATAACTAAACTAAACTTCAACTCAAATTAAAAGTCTAAGCTAAGACTCTAAGCTAAACATATACTATCATACCGAACTAAAGCTAAACTAAACATATCATACCGAGCACAGTCGAGAACAGCCCTAATAAAAAAAATAATGTGTATCTCTTAATAAGAGTTAGCATTCCCTCAAATGGTTTACCAGTTTCGTTTCGACTTTAAAATTTATCTTTTCTCCTGGAGAAATTGTGTCAATCAGTTATCTTTTCCTGTCTATATTTTTAACTCTCAGATAAAAATATTCCAATATTGAACTTTCCTTATCTGATGATGTCACCTTTTTATCATAGTATTCCAACCGGATGTTGACATCCAAGAAAATCTTTTCCTTATCTGATGATGTCTCATGTCCCGTTAGACTCGATCAATATGCTTAGAAACAATAAACAAATTGACCTTGAAAAAGGTGTTAATGTCCCGTTAGCGGTTCAATAACATTGTCTATGGGGTTAGGTACCGTTAGACTCAACTATAGATGGCAGCACACGGTCCCGTTCGGACCTCCTGGTAGGTTCCTACTCATGTTAATTTAATTGTTAGGGCAGGATTATGAATTTCTTCAATTAAGTAAAGAATCCGAATAGAGGGGAGGGCAATAACTACTAGAATAATAGAAGGGATAACAGTTCAGACTGTTTCGAATGCTTGTCCATCAAGAAGATAACGATGAAGAAATCTATTAGAAAACATCGTGGGTAGGAAAATTCCAGCAAGTGAAGTAACGAGAATTGCTGCTAATAGGGCATGATCGTGGAAAAAAATAATTTGTTCTATGATAGGGTAATTCCCATTTTGTAAGCCTAGCTGAAATGATTTAGACACTTCTAATGGGGTTGCCCATCTTTGGACCTTAAATCCAAGGCATAAATATTTCTGTCACTTTAAATGTAGAAATTATAGTAGTTTCTTCGTAAGAATGGTCAGCGAGTGGATTGGGGTGACTTCATTTCACACTTGATCTTAAATTGAGTGAGAAGACATTAACTCGCGGGATAATCATGACCTCCTAGATGCAAAATATAAGTATGAGTTTTGCAACTATAAATATAACCCTTCCTAACGAAGAAATTACATTCCACGAAGCATACGTGTCAGGATAATCCGCATAGATGTGTGGTACTCCGGCAAGACCTAAAAAATACTGCGGGGAAAAGGTCAAGTTTACTACTAAGAACATAATAAAAAAATGAACCTTAAAACGAAATTGATTCATTCTTAGCTCGGTCATTAGGGGGAATCAGTGCACGAATCCCCCTTTAATAGCAAAGACAGCCCCTATACACAAGACATAGTGGAAGTGGGTGACAACACAGTAAGTGTCGTGGAGGACAATATCAATTCTAGAGTTCGAAACGACAACTCTGGTAAGGCCTCCTACGATGAACAAAAAGACAAACCCGAGGGCCCATAGTACACAGAGGGTTATAGTGAGTCGTGTCCCGTTAAGAGTCCCGATCCATTGAAAAAATTTAATTCCAGTAGGGATCGCAATGATGATAGTTGCAGCAGTAAAATACACCCAGATGTCCACGTCTTTACCTATGGTAAATATATGACGGGTAAAGACGACAAAGCCGAGAACAACAATAGCAAGCATAGCATAGATTTTACCCAACTTACCAAATGCATCCTTTTTAACTGCATATTTATGATAATAGTAATGAAGATTACAGCTCCCTGATTTGAGGAAACTCCGGCTAAGTGAAGAAAGAAGATATCTAAATCTACTGAAGGTCCAGTATGGGCGATGGCGGAGGAAAGGGGTGGGTAGACCGTTCATCCAGTACCTGCATCTCTTTCAACTATAGTTCTAGCCCAAAGAAGAAATAGGGAAGAAGGAAGTATTCAAAATGTCAAGTTGTTTTGTCGGGGGAAGGCTATATCCGGGGCCCCTAACATGATAGGCATTAGCCACTTACCAAAATCCTCCAATCAGAATTGGTATAACTACTAAAAAATTATCACAAATGCTTGGGTTTTCACAATAGCATTGTACACTTGCTCATCACCAATTAGGGAGCTGGGTTGACCCATCCCACCCAGATCAGTATGCTTAAAGAAGTCCCAACTATCTCTGCTCAAGCTCCAAAAATAAAGTATAATGTTCCATTATCTTTGTGATTTCAGGAGTAAAACTACAGTTTGTAGAATTAGCAGTATGATCATACCCTATCTCACTCATTATAAAAACCCGGACCAAGGTGCTAGTGCTCCAGAGAACGTTTTTGCAGATATAAACATAAGCGGCATTAGATCTTTTCACGGGTAGACAAGTCAGATTTCTCTTGGACACAAAACAAGTGGAAACGCGCTATTATGAATAATGCACTTTGTAACCATTTCTCATTGATTGACGGAAACAGACTAACCCGCTAATGTAGAAATAAGTGGGAGGAGCTTTTTGTTCGTACTGAGAATGAAGACCAGAAATGATCTACGATAAACTTACTGAATAATTCTATAAACTGTGATTAAAACTATCGTTGCATAAGTAAAGTAGCCGATAATAGGTGTTAAACGGTAAATTCAGTCAAGGATCATTCTCTTTACTAAAATTAGTAACGGGGCTTATTAGTTTAAAAAAATGTAAGATAGCAAATCTTAAGATGGTCTGTCACTGGGCCTAGTTGGTTGCAAGTCATTCTAATCACCAGTAGAAATCAAATTGCCTATATATAGGTGTTTTGTGCATGCAGGATTTTGATTCTTAAAGAGGAATTTACATTTCGCATATAATGCACTGGAGATGAGCTTCCTGATGTGAAGGGTTACGCTGATACTGTAATTATGCAGATAATATCCCCATCTGTATTAGGTAGACAATCATTAAAGCTTAAAAATCTCTAGTTCCCGGCTTTCAAAGCTGACAGTTTAGTTAACTTAAAGCTTTACAGGGAGAACAAGGGAAGTAGGATATTGAATACTATCGACAAAATCTCCAGAACTTCTATATTTTTAGAGTTCATCTCTGAAGGATAATGAAGAAAGCTTATAGAAATTTTGAAATAGAATTAGACTGAAAGACATGAAGATATAACAAGGGCCGATACGAAAAGGGGAGGTAGAGTATTTATTTCTAAAGATATTCACTTAATAAAAAAAAACTAGGAAAGAAGGTAGCCCAACCAAAGAGAGGAGACCAAATAAAATCGAAGCCTTATAAGCACAGTTTATAGAATTAACCAGTAAGAGGGAGTCCTTCTCTTTCGGCTGTATTAAGGAGTGAGTTAAGTTAAGCTACTAGGCTCATACCCCAAATGATGGAGAAATCTCTCTTTAAGTGATTAATTGATTATGCTTATTTTTTTCTATATCTTTATAGTATCTTCCCACTCCTGGCTAGGCCTGTGACTTAGAATAGAGATAAACTCTTTGAGCCTTATTCCTGTTTAAAGAAAGAAAGGAAAAGAGATTAAAATATTTTTTAATTCAATCAGTGGCCTCAGTGATCTTTTTAGCAAGTATTCTAAACCAAATATTTTTATTTTTCATCCCTCTTGTTTTATTAATTAAGATCGGGGCGGCTCCGTTTCACATATGGCTAGTGAATGTGTCCAAGTCTATATCATAGAAGGTCTTAGCTCTCTTAATGATGCCACAAATTATTGAACCCCTTTTTGGACTAACTATAGTGCAGTTTACAAACTCTTTTTTTGTGCTTGCTAGAGCAATTTTCTGCGGATTAGGGGCACTTAGCTAATCTAACCTTCGTCTAATTATAGCTTTCTCCTCTGTTAAACATTTATCCTGACTTATAACTAATATAAGTAGATTTTTTGGGTATCAATTTATTATTTCACTTCCTTGATTATTCTTTATTTTGTAGTTGCCCTATTGCACCAGGGGTCAATTTCACTGAGTCATCCTCCGTGAAATTCAACTCTAGTCACCTCCTAATACTGACATCTATTCAACTATAATCACAGATGGCCACACCTTCGAAGATTTCCTCATGTTAGCATGTTTAACTAGTATTACTGCAGCTTTTTTATAGCTTTGTTAAAGAATTTTTTGGGTTTAGTGCTCCTTGGGAAAGAAGGAACATGGAAAAAGAAAAGCACGTGAGCCTCATAACAGAATTGATAGATAGGATTGATAACGAAAGTTTTGATGAGGATTAATCTGAAATTGAGGTATTGTTAAGAACTGAGCGGACGACTATAGTGTGCAAAGCCCTCAATATTCGGTAATAATTGAAAAGATTTAGTATCTAGTTTGCTACGATATAAAAAGCCCTTGAAATGTTCAAAACATTCACATAAAATTCTTCTGTCACCTCCCAGTGCATTCATCTATTCAACTATAGTCACAAATGCCAGCTTCTTTCACTGCCATCTTGTCCTTCAAATGGCAGGGAGAACGAGTAATTAAAGCATTAGAACAGGCTTAGCAAAAAATTTGATCAGCAGGTATTTTGCTTGTCAATTAAGTATTTACTTTCAGTAGTTTTTCAATATTTATTCAATAGTTAACTTTTTAAGATATGTTTTTATTTGCGTTCTGTTTTACCTGTTCGCATTCATTCATAATTTGAATTATTTTGAATATCGTCTTTTGCACTAATTTCAGTTATGTCGGTTCTAATATCGTACTTTTTTCTGATTTGACACCATTTTTCAAACAGATTGTGATATATGAACTGTATAGCAAGAGCGACTCGTCTCAATAGTAACCAAAATTCTATACAAACGGAATTTTGATACCAATAGATGCATCAATTGAATCAAATTTTTTTGGGGATTTTAAATATATAAGTTTCATCAAGTTTAGTTTTACCTGTAAAAAGTTACGAGCTTTAAAAATTTTTCTTTGCTTTTAAAATAAAAGGTAAAATAACGCCTAAAGAGTCAAATAAGCTTAATGAAAATAACACCGTCATATTCAGCTTATATGAGACCCTTACTTTATAGGTTTCAAGCTCCTATTTGAAAATGTGGAATTGTGTATTTTTTGCAAGAGATGCATGAAGATCACGGATGCATGTTTATTTGAATTGTTCATCAGGGGTGATTGTATTGACCCAATAATCTTAGAATATTGCAAGAGGACTGATTTAAGCAGAAAGTAAAGGTTATCGTGCCTTTTTTAATCAAAAACAAAGAAAATTGAAAATAGCACTTTCTGCATAAAGCTTTATTTTTGATATCTTTTCATACTGCAATCTTTTTGAAGATATTTGATTTTTCAAACGATCAAACAGTTCGTGGTAAAGTTATATTAAAACTTTATATTCGATAGATAACTTGGCACTGGAACGTCGTAGAGTTGTTCAATGGTTCATTTTAAACGAAATTAAAGGGGTTAAAAACCTCTTGTAATGAAAAGAAATTATTTTTAAAATAGAATCAATTTTTTACGAAAAACAGCATATTTCAATATTTACAATAAACAACTAACTCTGCCTGTACAAACTTGTATAGTAGGACATAAGGATCGATCATAAATGGTGTTACTCAAGAGGAACTCATGTAGTAGTTATTTAGATATTTAAAATAAAGAACAAACTCTAGCCTTTACTAACTGAAAAGCTTAGCATAAATAGTAACTTCAGAGATTGGTAAATAATATTTTATTTAAATAATAACTCATATAATCTTCATTATTTTAGCTATGAGGTAACTAAATTCAGGTTCCAGCGGTAGCTAGAAACCTAGTAAGAGAAGATCACACCCCATTGTGAAAACTAAAGTAGCCCATTACTCCTGAAAAAATATTCAGATCAAAACAAGAAGTAAACTATGAGAATCGCCTTGTACAAAACCTTTATATAGCAAACTTACCGTCCCTGGGCTTGAATAAAAAGGACAATATATTGACTTGAAAATCAAGAAAATTGACTTTAACCAATATATTCTCACATACGCCATGTTTTTTTCTTTTCGTTTTTTTCTCTCCTGAGCTACCTGGGCACTGGAAAATCATAAAGAGCTGTATAATAGCTCATTTAAAGGAAATTGCTACATCTAGTGCCTTTTGTAATTAAAAATAAAATAGTTTTCAAAGTAGAATCCATTTCGTCAAAAAACGGCATTTCAGATGTAAAAATAGCTCTAACGCTATTATGTAAACTGCAAAAATGTTGATTGTATAAATATTTTTTACAGCTCTGTAGCTCATAATAGCTCTAAAGCTATTATGTAAATTGCAAAAATATCTATTGTATCCGAGTAATAATTTGAATCTTTCAAGTCAAACTTGAAAAATACATTAAAATTTTTAAATTAGTGTTATTTTTTGTTAGGTTCTAACTACCCAACTCCAGACTTAATGTGTATCGCCATACCAAAAAAATCGATTTTTTATTTTAATTTTCTGTTCAGAATAACAACTATGTATACTGAAAAAATATTTATTATATCTGACCAATAATTTTAATCTTTTAATTCAAACTAGAGAAATACAGGGACATTTTTAATTAGTTTTATTTTTGGTTAGATTTTTGATACTTGATAAGTAAGTTGAATAGCTTTTATTTATATAAGACAGTTATTTATTTTTATGGTTTAAAAATCAGCAAAACGAAGCTTAATAAGAAGGAAATAAATGAAAGTTGAGCTAAACAGATTTCCGACAAAAAAAAGAGTACTATGAGAAAAACAAGGAACATATGAAGGCTAAATAAAGGACAAATACAGAAATGATGAAACCTATCACATGAATGCTATCAAGCCTGCATCAATCCAGAGAAATATTAAATACAAAAATAATGAAGAGTATTGTCAAAATTATGTCAAATCAGTCTCTTGAAAACAAAGAAATAAATACAGGAATGATGTTTTGTATCGTAGAAATCATATTGAAAAGGTTACTAATTACAACATGTTGAAAAGACACAAAGGGATTTCTCTTCTCGTAAGGATCATAGGTCATCAAATTCCAACGAAGTCATGAAAATCTACAAGAAATTTAATAGAAGCCGCATGTTGACGAAAAACGCACCATTGTGTTTCATAAGCCAGTCCAAGCCTAAATCGACTCTGGCTAATAACAGGAAATCAAATTTATTTATAAGAATTTATAGAAAAAATGAGTATGTCGGTCGAGGACTGTAGCAAATATGAATTCAGACTTAGAAAACTTATTCCTATCTTTGATGAGTAAAAAAAAAAAAAATAGAAAGTATTGAACCATTGAATTTAAACTGCAGCTAGAAAAAGCTAACGCGGTCATTAACATGTCTTCAAATTCACTAGCAAAGCTACATACAAACATCCAAAAGCAGCGTTCAAAGTTTCAAGCAGTTCATGATAACAAACTGTATAGTAAAAGCGACTCGTCTCAATAGCAACCAAAACTCTTAAAAATGGAACTTTGATACCAAAACATACAACAAAAGAATAAGATTTCTAAACATATAGATTTTATCAAGTTTTGTTTTTACCCGTCAAGAGTTAAGAGCCTGAGAAAGTTTGCCTTATTTTCAAAAAGAGGAAAAAATACCCCCTTAAAAGTCATAGAACCTATATGACAATCGACCCAATATTCCTAGAATGTTACAAGAGAGCTCATTCAAACGAAAATCAAAACTTCTAGTACCTTTTTTAATCAAAAACAAAAAAGAATTAAAAATATCATTGATTTGTAAAGCAATCAAACAGTTCGTGGTAACGAGCTGCACAGTAACAGCGACTTTCAACAAAATAGCTATCTAAAAATTTTAATTGGATACATTTGGGAAAAAAGGGTTTGGGGGGAGCTGTTTACCCTTTGCTATTTTTGACGCTTAAAAAGTGAACCAGAACTTTCAATGTCCATTCGAATGACCCCTCTCTGAAGTTTATACGAGCATTCCTTCCATAAGAACAATATATGCCCACAGGGCATAACTTATAACCCTTGCCCTGGAGACTGTGGGGGGAGTTTCCTGCTAAAACATATAATTTCCAGAACTTTCAACTAAGTTGAACAAAATGGCTATATCAAATTTTGATTGGATGTGTTTAAAGAAAAGGTGGGTGTGAGAGGGGGGTTCGTTGCCCTTTTGTGCAACGTAGTTGAAAGTTCTGGAGATTATGTGTTTGAGCAGGGCACTTTCTCTACAGGTTTCAGGGCAAGTGCTATAGGCTATGCCCTGTGGGCATATCCTTAATCACCCTCTTTGCTATTAAATTTGCTATTAGTATCAAACTTTCATCCAAATTCTCTCACATTATCATACCATCTTAAGACACCACAAACAGAATAGTATATTTAAATTAAAACTTACCATATTAGATTGGTGAGGACTCTTTTGGCACTGAAGGATTCAAGTTGAACACTGTGGCAACGATTGATCTAAATATTAATCGTCAATTTTATGATTTTTTATAGTACTTTAGTTACTATGGACTAAAGTTCGTTCTTTAATGTATCCTGCAGTTTAAATTGGTTTTCCTTAGGCACAGTTTAATCAGCCACGGGATTGGCGGGCATCACAAGGTTAACGTCTGATTGCTTCAGATTAACAATTTCAATGAAAGCTTCCTTTTTTCTTGGTCTTCCTTTTGATGTGGTTGATTTTTCCTGTTGATTAGTTTCTTTGTTATATCCAATTTCCTTTTTTCTTTGTTCTTTCTCTTGCTGTTCACTTTCAATCAAAGCATCTTTTTTTTCTTGGTCTTCCTTTTGACGTGGTTGGTTTTCCTGCGGTTTAAATTGGTTTTCGATAGGCAAAGTTAAATCAGCAATGGGATTGGCGGGCATCACCAGATTAATGTCTGATTGCTTCAGATTAACAATTTCAATGAAAGCTTCCTTTTTTTCTTGGTCTTTCTTTTAATGTTGTTGGTTTTCCTGTGGATTAGTTTCTTTGTTATCCCCAATTTCCTTTTTCCTTTGTTCTTCCTCTCGCTGTTCACTTTCAATCAAAGCCTCCTTTTTTCTTGGTCTTCCTTTTGATGTGGCTAACGAGCATCACATTTAGCTTGAGAAATCCTAGCTCTAACACGGTCAATAATATTTTTTATTCCTACTGCTGCCTTTCTCTGAATTATATAAAAAAAACTAATTGCTAAACACCATTTATGAAGAGCTATATCGGTCCTTTATGTGTTTTTTTTGAATTAAAAAATTTAACATTGGACGTGATCGTCTCTTCCTAGGTTGCTAGCTACCGCTGCAACCCAGATGTGTAAACTTTACTAACCTATACTATAATTAAGTGGCCAATAAAATTTAGTATAGGCAAGAGGTCGTTCTTTATTATAACTTCTCGATACGCCTGGTCGGTTGAATACCTTTGCTTTTCTCTTTTCAAGATACTATCTCTGTTGTCTGTGTAGTACTGTTTTTTTAACTTGCGTGTAGCTTGCTTTGATCTAACCATTATGTAATTCACGAATGAGACCATTTACATCTTTGTCGTTCTTAAGTAGTAATTATGACGTCATGGTCAAATGATTTTATTTCAAAACGTCATGGCGCAATGGTATTATTTCATGACGTCTTCAGAAACAAAAACATAATGTCGTGTTTTTCTATTCACGTCATAGGTCTAATATAAAACTATGACGACACTCATTATTTATCTAGTAGGGTTTCAGACAAGGTAGTTCCAATGATGTACTTGTGCTTTGATCTTACTCTATGTTTAGGAGTTTTGGGTTTTTATATTTCTTAGCATTGGACTGATCGTCTCTTACTAGGTTGCTAGCTACTGCTGCAACCCAAATTACCAAGGCAATGGTATTAACGACCAGTCTCTTCGGAGGCGGGGGTTCAAATCTTACCGCTGGTATACGATTATGTTTGAAAGACTGCTGTGTGAAAAGACATCAAAAATGCAGTTTTTGGTGGAAAAATTTATTTTCTTTTTGAAATAATTTATTTTAGTTACTTTAGATTTTTAACCCAATTAATTTCCTTTAAAATGAGCCATTGAACAACTCTCTACGATGTTCCAGTAACAAGCTATCTCTGGAAAAGAAAGAAAAAAAGTAAAAAAGAAAAAAAAAATATCCCGTTTAGGCAGAATGTTGTAGTAGCTGCCACTTTTCTTGATTTTCAAGCCAATATATTTCCCTTGCTGTTCAACCCAAGGGACAGAAAGTTTACTATACAGGGTTTTCGGACGAGGCGGTTCTAATGGAGTACTTTTGAATTTGATCTGACTCCTTTTTTAGGAACTATGGGTTTTTATATTTCTTAACATTGGACGTGATCGTCTCTTACTAGGTTGCTAGCTACCGCTGCAACCCGGATAATTTAAAATGATCCATTGAACAACTCTCTACGATGTTCCAGTGCTAAGCTATCTATGGAATATAAAGTTTAAAATACAACCTTACCACGAACTGTTTGATTGCTTCAAAAATCAAATGTCTTTGAAAAGACAGCAGTATGGAAAGACATCAAAAATACAGTTTTTAGTGGAAAAATTTATCCTGTTTTAAAATAATTTGTTTTAGTTAAAAAAGGTTTTTACCCCAATTAATTTCCTTTAAAATGAGCCATTGAACAACTCTCTACGATGCTCCAGTGCAAAGCTATCTCTGGAAAAGAAGAAAAAAAGAAAAAAATATCCCGTTTGTGGAGAATAACGTGGTTAAAGTCAATTTTATTGACTTTCAAGCCAATATATTTCCCTTGCTGTTCAAGCCAAAGGGCGGTAAGTTTCCTTTCAAGGGGTTTCGGACAAGGCGGTTCTAATGGTGTACTTTTTGTTTTGATTTGACTCCTTTTTTAGGAACTATGGGTTTTTACATTTCTTAACATTGGACGTGATCGTCTCTTACTAGGTTGCTAGCTACCGCTGCAACCCAGATATGGAAAACAAGAAAAAAAAATATCCCGTTTAGGCAGAATGTTGTAGTAGCTGCCACTTTTCTTGATTTTCAAGCCAATATATTTCCCTTACTGTTCAAGCCAAGGGACAGAAAGTTTACTATACAGGGGTTTCGGACAAGGCGGTTCTAATGGTGTACTTTTTTGTTTTGATCTGACTCCCTTTTTAGGAGCTATGGGTTTTTATATTTCTTAACATTGGACGTGATCGTCTCTTACTAGGTTGCTAGCTACCGCTGCAACCCGGATCCTTACGTCTGACATTATGTACTAGAGTTTGTTATTGTAATGATAAGTTTTAATACTATGGACTACAGTTCGTTCTTTAATATAATTGATTTTCAAGCCAATATATTTCCCTTGCTGTTCAAGCCAAGGGACAGAAAGTTTACTATACAGGGGTTTCGGACAAGGCGGTTCTAATGGTGTACTTTTGAATTTGATCTGACTCCTTTTTTAGGAACTATGGGTTTTTATATTTCTTAACATTGGACGTGATCGTCTCTTACTAGGTTGCTAGCTACCGCTGCAACCCGGAAAACCCAGATACCGCTGTAACCCTGATAACAAACAGGAAAATATTACAAACAGGAAAAAGCCTACGGCTTTTTCTTCTTTGAAATAGTAAGAGACGAACCTCAAACGATCAAGTAGCTAACTAAGTTCAATGCATGCAATAACTTTTTATTCCAATGATCGTCTTTTAATGTAACATATCAGTCACTATGGTAGAGAGATCGTTCTTTACTATAATTTGAATTTGATCTGACTCCTTTTTTAGGAACTATGGGTTTTTATATTTCTTAACATTGGACGTGATCGTCTCTTACTAGGTTGCTAGCTACCGCTGCAACCCGGATAAACTGAAAAACTAACTCAGTCCAATATATGCAATGTTGTGCTTTTCTAACGATCGTCCTTCAATATAAAACTAAGCGAACTGTTTAAAACACAGTTAGAAATGTTTTTTTCTTGAGTCGGTGTTCCAGGAATTTGTTCTAAATCATTAGTCTTACAAATACATTTACTAATAACCCTAACAGGCTCGTTTTCGCCATAATTGAAAAACATTGCTTTTTTTTCGCTGTTGATAGGTATGCTTGTATATATATTTTTATTGCTGCTACATAAACTGCAATTGCTCCTTCCAAAATTAATATACGAATTTTCTAAGAAGCACGCCTCCGTATATTCACTGTGTTGTCGAACATTTTCCATTGCATCTATAAACTGTTCCGCAGTTGCCAATCCATACCTTGGAAGCTTTTCGTTAAACTGACAACATTTCTTTTGGATATTACTATGAAGCTTTGCCAAAGAATTTCTAGCCGACTTTTCAACAGCATCCGCTCTTTCAAAGAGAATTTTAATCTGTAATTTTGAATACTTTTCGTGATCCCGATAAAACATGCGTAAAATGTTTCTCAATTTACAAAGATCAGCCTGCATTTTCCCCATCTTCTTGTATTTCTGAATCTAATTTTTCCCTTTGTCCTTATGCGTTCTTCGGTACAACCTCGCAGAGAATTTAATTTTTTCATTATAGATTTTGTCACCCCAGTAACGCTCCTTGATCTTTTGTTTGGCTGTCTCAATTTTTACTTCTCGATACACCTGGACGGTTGAATACCTTTGCTTTTGGTTTTTCTTACATTTGATGCGGTAATCTTCATCATTGTGATAACTCTCCTTGAACTTTTGTTTGGCTGTCTCAATTTTTACTTCTCGATACACCTGGACGGTTGAATACCTTTACTTTTTGTTTTTCTTATATTTGATGCGGTAATCTTCATCATTGTGATAACTCTCCTTGAACTTTTGCTTGGCTGTCTCAATTTTTGCATGTCTATAATATTCATCATTGTGATAACACATCTTGCTGTTTTGTTTGATTACTTCTCGATACTCCTGGTCGGTTGAATACCTTTGCTTTTCTCTTTTCAAGATTTTATTTTCAGGGCTACAGTATAACGAATGCCCATGCTTTCTTGTGTCCCTGTAATTGATTTCACAATAATCCAAGCCGCCAAGGTAGAAATTAACCATTTTGTCAGTTGAAAATTTTAATGCTATATTATTTTCAAGGATATCAAAAAGAATTTGACATAATTCAATATCCGTCGGATAGAGCTTGCAGATATAAGGGTGACATTGCCAAGTAACCTGCTGCCCAATTTTTGGTTTTGAATGTTTACTCAGATTGTTATAGGTGACTTCAGCCATCATAATTTCCTTGTCAGATCTAGTTTTAGAGCATTTTTTCAATAGTTGTCTCGTACTTTTCAGGACAGTTTGTTCTACTACACAGAGAATTTTTTGCCAAATATTCAGTAGAACTAAAAGGACTGTTTAAAACACAGTCAGAAATGCTTTTTTCTTGAGTCGGTGTTGCAGGAATTTGTTCTAAATCATTAGTCTTACAAACACATTTACTAATAACCCTAACAGGCTCGTTTTCGCCATAATTGGAAAACATTGCTTTTCCTTCGCTGTTGATAGGTATGCTTGTATATATATTTTTATTGCTGCTACATAAACTGCAATTGCTGCTTCCAAAATTAATATACGAATTTTCTAAGAAGTACGCCTCCGTATATTCACTGTGTTGTCGAACATTTTCCATTGCATCTATAAACTGTTCCGCAGTTGCCAATCCATACCTTGGAAGCTTTTCGTTAAACTGACAACATTTCTTTTGGATATTACTATGAAGCTTTGCCAAAGAGTTTCTAGCCGACTTTTCAACAGCATCCGCTCTTTCAAAGAGAATTTTAATCTGTAATTTTGAATACTTTTCGTGATCCTGATAAAACATGCGTAAAATGTTTCTCAATTTACAAAGATCAGCCTACATTTTTGCCATCTTCTTGTATTTCTGAATGTAATTTTTCTCTTTGTCCTTATGCGTTCTTCGGTACAACCTCGCCGAGAATTTAATTTTTTCATTATAGATTTTGTCACCCCAGTAACGCTCCTTGATCTTTTGTTTGGCTGTCTCAATTTTTACTTCTCGATACACCTGGACGGTTGAATACCTTTGCTGTTGTTTTTTCTTATATTTGATGCGGTAATCTTCATCATTGTGATAACTCTCCTTGAACTTTTGTTTGGCTGTCTCAATTTTTGCATGTCTATAATCTTCATCATTTTGATAACACATCTTGCTGTTTTGTTTTTCTCTCTCAATTATTACTTCTCGATACGCCTGGTCGGTTGAATACCTTTGTTTTGCTCTCTCAATTTTTACTTTTCGATACGCATGGTCGGTTGAATACCTTTGCTTTTCTCTTTTCAAGATACTATCTCTGTTGTTTGTGTAGTACTGTTTTTTCAAATTGCGTATAGCTTGCTTCGATCTAACCATTATTATAATCAAGAATGAGAGAATTTACATCTTTGTCGTTCTTAAGTAGTAATTATGACGTCACGGCGTAATGATTTTATTGACGTCATAGCGCAATGATATTATTTCATGACGTCATCAGAAATAACAATATAATTTCGTGTTTTTCTATTCACGTCATAGCTCTAATATAAAGCTATGACGACATTCATTATTTATCTAGTAGGGTTTCAGACAAGGTAGTTCTAATGATGTACTTTTGTTTTGATCTTACTCTATTTTTAGGAGTTTTGGGTTTTTATATTTCTTAGCATGGGACTGATCGTCTCTTACTAGGTTGCTAGCTACTGCTGCAATCCAAATTATAAGAGGCAGCCTGGCCGAGTGGTCCAAGACACTGGTGTTAGCCACCAGTCTCTTCGGAGGCGTGGGTTCAAATCTTACCGGTGGTATACGATTATGTTTGAAAGACTGCAGTGTGAAAAGACGTCAAAAATGCAGTTTTTGTTGGAAAAAATGTATTCTCTTTTAGAAATAATTTATTTTAGTTACTATAGATTTTTAACCCAATTAATTTCCTTTAAAATGAGCTATTGAACAACCCTCTACGATGTTTCAGTGCCAAGCTATCTGTGGAAAAGAAAAAAGAAAAGAGAAAAAAATATCCCGTTTTGGGAGAATAACGTGGTTAAAGTCAATTTTCTTGATTTTCAAGCCAATATATTTCCTTTGCTGTTCAAGCCAAGGGACAGAAAGTTTCCTATACAGGGGTTTCGGACAAGGCGGTTCTAATGGTGTACTTTTTGTTTTGATCTGACTCCTTTGTTAGGAACTATGGGTTTTTATATTTCTTAACATTGGACGTGATCGTCTCTTACTAGGTTGCTAGCTACCACTGCAACCCGGATTGCTAGCTACCGCTGCAACCCGGATAATTATGACGTCACGGCGTAATGATTTTATTTCATGATGACGTCATAGCGCAACGATATTATTTCATGACGTCTTCAGAAACAACAATATAATTTCGTGTTTTTCTATTCACGTCATAGCTCTAATATAAAACTATGATGACATTCAATATTTATCTAGTAGGGTTTCAGACAAGGTAATTCTAATGATGTACTTTTGTTTTGATTTGACTCTATTTTTAGGAGTTTTGTTATATTTCTTAGCATTGGACTGATCGTCTCTTACTAGATCTCTTACTAGGTTGCTAGCTACTGCTGCAACCCAGATTGCTAGCTACTGCTGCAACCCAGATTCACATATATAGTTATTTATGAGAGGCAACCTGGCCGAGTGGTCCAAGGCACTGGTTCTCTTTTAGAAATAATTTATTTTAGTTACAAAAGGTTTTTAACCCAATTAATTTCCTTTAAAATGAGCTATTGAACAACCCTCTACGATGTTCCAGTGCCAAGCTATCTCTGGAAACAAACAAAATAGAAAAGAGAAAAAAAATTTCCCGTTTTGGCAGAATGTTGTAGTAGCTGCCACTTTTCTTGATTTTCAAGCCAATATATTTCCCTTGCTGTTCAAGCCAAGGGACAGAAAGTTTTCTATACAGGGGTCTCGGACAAGGCGGTTCTGATGGTGTACTTTTTCTTCTGATCTGACTCCTTTTTTAAGGAACTATGGGTTTTTTATATTTCTTAACATTGGACGTGATCGTCTCTTACTAGGTTGCTAGCTACCGCTGCAACCCGGATGAGCCATTGAATAACTATACACGATGTTCAAGTGCCAAGCTATCTGTGGAAAAGAAAACAATATGCAGTTTAGGCAGAATATTATAGTAGCCGCCACTTCTCTTGATTTTCAAGCTCTCATATTTCAATTGCTGTTCAAGCCAAGAGACAGAAAGCCTCCTATACAGGTGTGCTGGACAAGGCGGTTCTAAGGGTATACTTTTTGTTTTGATCTGACTCTTTTTTTAGGAGTTATAATTTTTTATATTTCTTAATATTGGACGTGATTGCATCTTACTAAGTTGTTAGCTACCACTGAAACCCGGAAATGAACCTCAAACAATCAAGTAGCTAACTAAATTTAATGTATACAATGGATATACAATGTATACAATAAATTTAATGTATACGATGTATACACACACACACACACACACACACACACACACACACACACACACACACACACACACACACACACACACACACACACACACACACACACACACACACACACACACACACACACACACACACACACACACACACACACACACACACACACACACACACACACACACACACACACACACACACACACACACACACACACACACACACACACACACACACACACACACACACACACACACACACACACACACACACACACACACACACACACACACACACACACACACACACACACACACACACACACACACACACACACACACACACACACACACACACACACACACACACACACACACACACACACACACACACACACACACACACACACACACACACACACACACACACACACACACACACACACACACACACACACACACACACACACACACACACACACACACACACACACACACACACACACACACACACACACACACACACACACACACACACACACACACACACACACACACACACACACACACACACACACACACACACACACACACACACACACACACACACACACACACACACACACACACACACACACACACACACACACACACACACACACACACACACACACACACACACACACACACACACAAAATCACGTTTCTTTTTCAAAATCACGGCTTATAAATTTCTGCTCACCGGGAGTTGACCTGAAGTATCTGAAAATACGCCACATGGGTCCAAAAAATCTCCTTATAAAATGCCATAGCAATAGAATTGTTAAAAAGATGATCTGAAGAAAAAACAACCCCCTTATTACAAAGGAAAAAATATTAGATGTGCCAAATATGGCGTCATTTAAGTTTGTCCCTTCGTGTTTTGTACTAATTATGTTACTTGTAAAAACAATTTCAACGTTAAATATCCCACATATCGCTTTCTTGACCAGAGTTTCTAAGATTCTTGTCTGTTTTAAAGTTGCTGTAAGTGTCTTACATATTCCGGCTAATAAAACTATTGTAATTTCCAGATTTATTGGCTTACAAAAAAAACTATCCGATTTCTTTGGATTAAAACTTTCACACTCTTCTTTCCAACAGTTTCTATTTCCCACCGGACAATTAGGGGATATTGTTTCTACACAAGAATTAAACATCTCCTTTTTAGTTTCAAAGTCCATTCCATTACATTTTCTCCTTAGAATTTTCCCAAAATTGTCATACTTCAAACCTGTCATGTTACCCAAGAGAGACTTAGCAACTTTTATTACCTCAGTCAAAGCCATTTCACCTTTAACCACTTTTTGAGTAATATCTCGAACATTTTTCAGCATGCCAGTTATGATTGCTACATCTTTATCCCTTATCAGATTCCTGGTAATATTCTTGGACTTTTCATAAGATGCATCCTTAAAGCACTCTGCTGATTTCGATGCATGTTCATTTATTGTTTTTATTTAGATTACTTGTCCACAAATTGCCACTATAACAACTACGACCATTACATATATCATTATGTCTTTACTTTGTATGATGAAAAGAGAAACATATAGTTGGAAAGTCTCCGGTAGGATCATAAATGTAAAAATACAGACCACAAAAAATTCAAGTGACCATCCCAAATAATTGTTGGGATCCATCCCAAATAGGTGGCCAAGATTTTGCATTAAAAAATATTATTAGTCCTAAATAGCAGCAAAAAAGCAGCGGGCGAGCCAGAAAAAACACAAACCGAATAAGGGTCATACAAAATCCTTCCTCTTATTTCACCTCTGGCTTATGTGGTCTGGGAGCATAAAAGGGTTGAATTTTGGTCCATTTCCTCAATATAAGGAGTCATTCTATCCATTTGTTCAGATTCGAAAGGGCATTTTCCTTAATCAAAAGCTTTACATTCCTTACACGACAATATTCCACCACAAAAGCATGCCTCTTTGCCTTTTTTCTTACGAAAAAAATGGCAAATGGCAATTCTTTGTTTTCTGGAATCAATTTCAAAAAAAGAAGTGGGCAAATACTTGGAATAGCGTTCTTGCTCCAATCCTTTCATTTGTAATCTACGGGTGGTGTCAACGTGTTTTTGTCGAAGAATTTGTAGGTAAAAATATACAGCTCTATCAATTGCACGCTCTGGAAAACAGTAGTCACAAACTTTTGAATTTAAACTCTCTATGAATTTAATGACCATTTCTGAGAAAAGGAAGGTAAAAGCCAACAGAAACAAATCTAAAAAAAACACTCCAATGACCTTTAACAGTTTCTGGTAGGATTTTGCTATTGTCCACGAAAGTATTAACTTCACCGTCGAAGTTAAACGTCCCAAGCGTATTTTTTTACAACCATGCAATAATATAACTTCCATTTATCTGAAATCCGACATGCACTCTCGTAGTCTCCTTAAATCTTAGTAGCCCTTGTTGACGAAATAAATCCGTAATTATCGGAGGGACGAAAAAAAAAGCAAAGGGCTAGAATAAATAAAACGTATATAAGGAGTATTTTATTATAATTTGTCAAAGTGTCCCATAGTGCGGTTTTAGTGGTGTAGAAGAAAGTTCCAACTTGTGGTCCATCTTCCGGCAATGGTAGTACTGAAGATTTATTACTCAGTACCTGATATCGATCTAATTTTATAAAATTTGGTGTTGCATAATTATTATCATAGAATATCCATCTTTGATATGACTGCACATATTTTGATGCTTCTGAAACACTTGTAAAGATCTGCCGTAATAGAAAGAAGATGAGAAACCCTGAAACAAATTCAATTACAAAATTATGAGTTTGTTCAGCAAACTGGTTAGCAAATTCGTCGAATTTTTCCGGTTTTGTGCCGTCGTAATCATGAATATCTATGTTAAAATTCCATAAATCAGTCAAAGCATCAACAGCCTTTGTCACTAGACCCATGGCATCAGATCCATCTTTGGCGATTTCCTTTTCCAGTCTACATTGATTGTTTAGTTTAGATTTTTTAGAACATAACTGATTTCTAAACATAGAAAGAACAAGGTCTGGAGAAAGAAATGGAAAAATAGTTTTCCCTACGGATAACATATTGCCAAATATCTTTGAGCGCCAACACTTCCAGTAGCTTTTACTTGACAAATCAAAGGAGCGGATATACGCATTAAATTTTTTAACACCACTCATCTTCCTGATATGAGCACTAAGAAGCTCCTGGAATTCTTTTCTCAATTTTTCATTGCTCATTTCTTTGTTACGCATTTGCAGCATCTCCTTATTCTTTTCGTAGCAATTGTTATTTATACCTTTATTGAACCTTTCATCTCTCCGTGTTGACGTTGATTTTTTTTCTCTTTTTTGGTTTTTCTCGTAGTAGCGAAGAAATGTCAAAATTTCAACAGTTCCAGCTTGCGTTAGCGAATTTCAAAAGATTCCCGCTGTGGCCCGTAAGAATTATCCAAGTTTCAAAGGATAAAAAAGGAATCTTCAACTACTTAGTTTTTGCGTATGGGGATCACACAGAGTCACGCCTAACGGAAAATAGTCTCATCTCATTTGAGGACAATTACCGCGAAGCATCTACAAAAACTGATAAAAATGTTGGAAGTGCGTTTAAAGAGGTTAACCAAAACCCGGACATTTATAAGACGGCTTCCAAAACTTTCGCATCACTGAGAGCAGTTTTTTCTGGACCATCTACCGTGGATTTGGTAGCTAAAACAGTCGCAACTGAGGAAGAAATCGCTAAGACAAAAGAATCAATGATGAGCTCGATTACTAGGCAAGTTCAAGATAAATGTGGAAACGACCAAACTCTGAAAACTTCGGTTGAGACTATCATGAGTGAAATATATTCGTCAGTGTCGCTTGAGTTTAATCCGAAGCTAGAGCAATTGTTTGTATCAGTAAAGAATATCAAAGGACTGATTTAAAATTTAGAGAACCGTATAGCAAAATTATAAGTGAAAATTTATGATTATTATCAAGAAAAAAAGCTTGGAACTCTAGTTTGTCATGGTATTAAACAGTAGCCAGGTGTTGGTTTGAAGTCGACCATTCTGAATATAGCCTCTCAAAAGTTGGGGCTTTCCGGTATATCTGATTGGGATTTTGCTATGGTTTACAGGTCGAAATTAAATAATCCAGGGTCGGCAAACGATAAAGTTGTACCAGTATTTGTGAGATTTCATGCCTTTGAGACAACCCGTAAAGTGTTTACGAGTAAATCAAAACTAGCTGGTTCGAAAATATTTTTGTCTGAGTCTCTAACCAAGTGCCGTCGCGATATCCTGAGTGCCGTGAGAGACAAGTTTGGCGTGAAAAATGTATGGTCAGATCGTGGCCAGGTTCTCGCAATGCTTGCGGGTGAGCGAGCTGCTCGTCGAATTAACTCGCTTTCAGATTGCGTTTAGTTTGTTATTTATGAGTAGTTTGGTAGTGTTTATCTCGTCAAGATGCTCTATATTACTCTTTATTTATATTTTTATTTTGTTGTTTATTTTTTGATTTCTTATGAGTATAATTATCGCCCCGTTTGAGCGCGGAAAAGGGATGAATTATAGGATTCTTTTTTGCGTAAGTTGATATGAGTAGTAGTTTAAGTGGAAGATTGAGTGATTTGCAAAATAATCCGTTTAATGTTGATGATTATTTGTTGACGGATATTGGAAATGATGGGTCGCAAATTAGTTTTTGTCCATCTCTTGATAGTAAATATCGTCAGTTATCAACTTTGGAGGAGTTAGGCCGGTCTGGATTTCATGCATGTATATGGAATTGTCATTTAACGTCTTCTTACCATGAGATTTTTGATTTTATTTCCCGATCTAATAATTTAGATATAATGGCCTTATCTGAAACCTTTTTGGGTCATGATACTGTTCTTTCGTCCTTTAATTTTCCAGGTTATGAACTGATTGTTCGAAGTCGAACGTCAATGGGACGTGGAGGCCTGGCTTTCATTGTCCGACAGAATTTGAATTGGAAAATTAGAAAGGATTTGGACATTTGGAAGGAGGGTAAGATAGAAACCCTTAGTATAGAAATTCAGTTTCAAAATCTAGCTTGTATTTTTACTGTTGTATATAAGCCACCAAGTGCATCATTTGAAGAGTTTGCTGAAGGATTTGAATGTCTTGCTGCAAAGGTAAATAGATCTAGTCAAGAGTTTATATGTATGGGAGACATTAATTCTGATTTCTTAAATATGCGTGGACCAAATTTGGATTTTTTGAGCCTGATGATGTCAAATGATTTATACCTCACCGTGAGCATTCCAACGAGAATCAAGGATCATTCGGAAACGCTCATCGATAATGTGTTTGTGTCTTCAGCGATGCTAAGTAAAGCGTACTGCTCTGTTGTTATAAGCCCAGCCTCCGACCATCTTCCGGTTGTATTGCATTTGAATTCTGAAGTGAAGAAAAATAACAGAAAGAATAAAATACCAATGCGTGAACTGAAGCCAGTTAATCTGAAAAAATTTGAAGAACAAATTAGTGTTATTAACTGGGAAACAGTACTGAATGAAGATCATCCGTCGGAAGCATTTGAAAAGTTTAACCAAATAGTGTCGAATGTTTATGATAGGACGTGTCCGCTTAAAGAAACAAATCCCAGAAAGAATAAACCAAGAAAACCATGGTGTGATAATGAGCTGCTTAATCTGTTTAATATGAGAAATCAGGCGTGTGAGGAGCATCTGAATCATCGGCAGAATAATGAGCTCCATGTGATGTATAAAGAGCTAAGGAATAGGGCAAATGCCCTAAGAAGGAAAAAAAGAAGGCATATTTTACAAATGTATTTGAAGAAAGTAAAGGCAACCCCAAAGCAACATGGCAAGTTGTGAATGATCTTCTAAAAGGCCCTATGAAGCCATCGGAGCCAAAAATTGTACTAAATAATAGGACCTTGGAAGAAACTGAGGAAATCTGCAACGCATTTGGACACTATTTCTCTGAAATTGGCTGCAAGATTCAAGAAAGGAGCTCCCATGTTTTCGAATCAAGCAATTTTGTGGATGAGCGAGGAAGAGGTTTTGAAATGCATTTCCAGCCTAGTACTGAAAAAGAGGTACGCAGAATTGTTAGCACGATTAAGTCAAACAGTGCAGGAGTTGATTGAATGAACCTTAGAACGCTCAAGTCGGTTCTTGTTTATTTGCTTCCTGTCCTCGTATACCTTATCAATATTTCTATGGAAAAGGGGATGTTTCTGAGTGCGCTTAAAATAGCTAAAGTTGTACCGTTGCACAAAGGTGGAGTCAAAACTGAAATATCTAATTGGAGACCAATATCAATTCTCCCGACTTATTCAAAAATTTATGAAAAGATTGTTCATCACCGGCTTTATGAGTATCTGATAAAAATTGGTGTTTTACACGATGGTCAATTTGGCTTCCGGAAAGGACATTCGACGACGCAGGCAGTCCAGTATCTTCTGGAAAATATCAACTCAGCACTTGAGAATGGCGAGCAGTGCATAGGCGTTTTTATTGATTTTAGAAAAGCTTTCGACACTGTTGATTTTAAGATTTTATTGGAAGGGCTGTATTATTTAGGCATAAAGGGTAGTGTTTTAAATTGGTTTGAATCGTATTTAGGTGAAAGGAATCTAAGAGAGACTTTTACTTATAAATCTTCTCAGCCGTATCCTATAAAGTGTGGTGTTCCACAGGGCTCAGTTCTTGGTCCTCTCCTGTACCTGATATTCGTAGACACAATGAGATTCTACATTCCCGGAGCTTCAGTTACTTCTTTTGCTGACAACACGGCTTTAGTGATTGCAGCAAAGTCGCTGCAAGAGCTCTTGTTCAAGGCTAATAAGGCGCTGGATGGCCTACATGAATTTGTTTGTGCTAGCCTACTTAGCGTCAATGCATTAAAAACTAATTTTATGATGTTTACGAGGACTGGTTCTGCTCCCACTCTCCCTGGTGTCATTATTTACAATGGCCTACCGCTATCACAAGTTGAAGAGATCCGATATCTGGGATTCATCCTGGATCGAAACTTGAGTTAGAGAAAACACTGCGACATTATAGCATGCAAGCTGGCGCGAGGCCTTGGAGTTCTGAACCGTTTTCAAAATTGTTTACCTTTGAAAATTCTGCTTTTATTGTATTTTTCCATAATAGCGCCTTATATAAATTATGGTTGTTTGATTTGGGCGAGTAATTTTAGTTGCAATTTTAGAAGAGTTCAAGTTCTGCAGAATAAGGCTATAAGGTTGATTGGAAGGTATGATCGTGGTATTGATAGCACTGAATCACTTTTTAGAAAGTTAAAAATTTTAAAGGTTGGTGAAATAAGGGATTATCAAATTGGAGTTTTTGTATTTCAGTGTCTGAATGGTTTTGCACCGGATTTTTTTATGGATATTTTTAAGCCTAATTCGTTTTATCACGATTATTTGACTAGGAGTGCAGATAGTCTTGCATCTGAGCCACGGAACACAACCAGAGCGAGTCAAGTGACCAGACACATGGGCCCGTCAGTTTGGAATTCGTTCCCAGATTATGTTCGTCAAGCTGAAAGTGTGCCGCAACTTAAAACCCGTATTAAAAATCATTTCTTTTCAGGAATTTGGTAGTGTTAATGGTTCGAGAGAAGGCTTTTTTTTTTTTTTTTTTTTTTTTTTTTTTTTTTTTTTTTGTAGATATTTTATTTTTATTTTATATTTTGTGCCATTATATATCTATCATTATTTTTTGTTATTATTATTGTTTTACCCTTTTTTCATTTTAATTGGTTTGATGATTTGGCATGCATGATATCCAACCGGTCGCTTTTTCAAGCATCTTCTTGCTTTAGTGCGACTTGTTGTCACATTGAGTTGTTTTTTTTTTAATAAAAATGTATGAACCTGAACCTGAACCTCTATTGAATATATCAAAAGTTTGTAACTTCATTTTGTGTACTTGCTCAAAAATTGCTACATTTTTTTCAACACTTGCATTAAAAATAATGCTAATAGTTCCAAACGAATAGCGGAAAATTTCCAGAAAGTTTGGTAATACTACTTGGAACACGATATAAATCAAAAGGAGATATACAAAGTATTCCTTCACCACAATCAAAAGTTTCTTCATCAATATAATAAAAGCTACAGACAGAACAGCATTACTAGTTGAAACAATGGATAGTGCCAAAGGTCCAACAGAAGAAAATAATTGAAATAGCCAATCATCAACCCAGGGTGAAACAATTACAATGCTGCTTGCCAAACTTACTAGAATTGCACTAATCAAGGGTATGATGATTCGGACAGTTACAAAAAGCCGGAAAATGTTGGAAGATATTAATGCTAGAATTAACATCCAAAACAAAACTAAAATTACGAAACAGATTACGACATACATCAGTAGTGGTACGATCATCAGTGAAAGAATTAGAAACAACCAACTAAAAAAATCTTTGACTCTGTTTCCGGATGCCTGGAGGAACAAAGAACAGTTTCTAACCCCAAGGATTAAGCAATCAGAAAAATTGTAAGATGGTCAAGTCGGGGAGATAGTTGTAATAGTATCAACTCCTGGTTGTTCTGGATTAGTGTCAATTTTTGTATCAGGTGATCGAATCCTGTTTGGTGGTTTCATGCTTGTCCAGTTCATAATTTCAGATTTTGTCCCCGAATAATTAGTCTTTGGAGTATGTTTCGCTTGTATATTAAAATCAAAATCATAAAGATTACAAAATTGGACAACTGTATGACGATTAGGACTACTCACAATTCTTGGCAACGTCTCCCCTTTTTTGATTGCAACTATCAGGCTTTTTGTCACATAAAACATGGTTGGAGCCCTTGCATGATTGCTTCTGCTTATTAAACTGACTTTTGATATAGTGTTAATTGGTATTTTCCATAATTCCCCATTTGGTTTTTTCCAGTCGAGTACAACAAATGGCTTTGTTGCCGGGTTCATTGCACCTGGGTGTTTAAATTGTTCCTTTTTATGCACATAAATTTCAGCCTTTTTAAAAGCCAACATTCTTATCTCAAAAGCTTCAAAAAGTACTAAACCAGCCTTTCTCTCACCTTTCCAAGTCCCTGGATAATACCTACAATTATTCTCATGAAGTATTGGGTAGCTTTGCATGCAGGGATTAGGGTAATTTGGGCATTCTGGGTCATTAATTATAACTTCAGCATTGTTCTTATAGAAAACGGTCTCTATCGTTGTGTAATTGTTATAAAATTCAAATACGAAGCTCTATCCCTCTGTATATGCATAAACAGATGCAACAAAAGAAAAATGTGCCAATGGTGGATTAAACTTGATCAATTCCTGTTGATACCCATTTTCGCCTTGGATTGGCAGGGTTCTGTAATCACAATCAATTGGACACATAAATAGTGCGTCAACGTAATCTTTATTGTTTACACGTTTGGTACTGATTGTCACACTCCTTGACACATCAACATAAGTTCCATTTCTTTTCTACGGCAATATAGGAACAAAGAAACGCAATTTAGATGTTGATCCAAATAAAGTTTGTTCCAGAAAACAATTATGACTTTAAAGTAAGAGATGAAATAAATTCTTAGACTTCTCATCAGCTGTATTCTTCAAGCACTCTACTGATATTGACACATGCTCATATATTGTTTTTATGTGGATTGCGTTTCTTTGTTGCTATATTGCCGTAGAAAAGAAATTAATTTTTTGTTTGTTTTCTGCTCAGTCATTAATTTTATTATATAAATTACAAAAATACTTAAGTTGAGCAATAATGTTAATTTTTTAATTCAAACCAGAAAAATGCGAGAAAATTTGAAAATTGGTTTTGGTTTTTGTTCGATTTAATCAACTAAAATTTTTTCATCCCTCACTATTTTTTAAATTTGGCCTCAAAATCATTTGGAAAAGTGGATGAAAAATTTAATTTCAAAAGGCTTACTGATCAAAAACTGGTTACTGCAATTTTTTTTCAATGCCAGAAAATTTAAAACTTAGTTTTGTTTTTTGTTCGATTTAATTAATAAAAGTTTTTTTTTCATCTCTCACTATTTGTTAAATTTGGCTTCAAAATTATTTTTAAAAGTGAATAAAAAATTTAATTTCAAAAGGCTTACTGACCAAAAAACTGGAACTTGCAAAAATTTTTTTAAACGTTTTAATATGGAATTAAAACAATTCTTAAGCCTAAAAGAAAAAAACAAAAGTTTATGGATTAGTAAAATCTACATTCCGAATTGCAATGTGATACGGTGTTTTGAAACCATTTTATGTTAAGTAATTCAAAAATGAAAAGATTATATTTTTACTGGTATTTTTGATGAATATTAAGGAATCATTCCTTTATTCGATATTCATCCCTTACTACAGGCGGATTTGAACCCGCAAACCTCCTATCATGAGCCATACTTTTTGAATCGTTTCAAATTAGAGTATAGATAAGACTATTTTATCATAATCAGTTTTCAGTTTTATATGTATCCTCAACAAGATACAATTAGAGAATGATCTCTAGCCAATAGTAACTGGAATATTAGAACAGATCTTAATAAGCATTACTGTAATAATATTTGACAAACACCATTTATGATGAGCTAATCGGTCCTTTATGTAGCAAGCAGCAAAAAGCCTGCGGCTTTTTCTTCTTTGGAATAGTAAGAGACGATCCTCAATTAATCAGACAGCTAACTAGGTTTATAATCCTTTCTTTAACATATGATTTATGTACAAAAATCAAATATCTTTGAAAAGACTGCTGTGTGAAAAGACAACAACAATGCATTTTTTAGTGGAAAAAGTTATTCTCTTTTAGGAATAATTTATTTTAGTTACAAAATATTTTTAACCCAATTAATTTACTTTAAAATGAGCCATTGAATAACTCTCTACAACGTTCCAGTGCCAAGCTATCTGTGGAAAAGAAAAAAAAATATCCCGTTTAGGCAGAATGAATCTTCCCGCTGGTATATGATTATGATTTATGCAAAAAAATCAAATATTTTTGAAAAGACTGCAGTATGAAAAGACCTCAAAAATACAGTTTTTAGTTGGAAAATTTATTCTCTACTATTTCTTGGAAATAATTTATTTTAGTTACAAAGGATTTTTAATCCAGTTAATTTTCTTTAAAATGAGCCAGTGAGCAATGCTCTACGATGTTCCAGTGCCAAGCTATCTGCGAAAAAGAAAAAAAAGAAAGAAAAAAAAATATGCCGTTTAGGCAGAATGTTGCAGTTGCCGCCACTTTTCTTGATTTTCCAGCCAATATATTTCTCTTGCTGTTCATGCCAAATAACAGAAAGTTTACTCTACAGGGGTTTCGGACAAGGCAATTCTAATGGTGTATTTTTTGTTTTGATCTGATTTTTGTTTTTTGAGTTATGGGTTTTTATATTTCTTAACATTGGACGAGATCGTGTCTATATGTAATTACAAACAGGAAACAGCCTACAGCTTTTTCTTCCTTGAAATAGTAAGAGACGGACCTCTTAAAATAAAGTAGCTAACAAAGTCCGATGTATGCAATTGTTTGTTATTCCAATGATCGTCTTTTAATGTAAATACAGTTTACATAATAATAGATAATTATATAACATTGGATGTGATCGTCTCTTACTAGGTGGCTCGCTACCGCTGTAACCCTGATTCTAATGATTGTCTTTTAATAAGATTTATATTCAATTTTGTTATATTCATTTTAAATTCATTATTTTGAGTCAAACAAACACTTCGGGGGAGGAGGGTTCAAATCCACTAAACCCTCTGGATATGTCCTTGAATGTTACTCTTGACTGACACATTTTATGATGAACCATTTATGACGAGCTATATCGGTACTTTATGTAACTACCCCTGGAACCACCATATATCAGTTACTATGGGCGAGAGATCGTTCTTTACTGTACGGCTTACAGCTCCCGTTGCAACCCAGATACCACTGATATCTGGATAGCTTGTAACTACTCCTGGAACCACCATATATCAGTTACTATGGGCAAGAGATCGTTCTTTACTGTAGGATCTAAAATTAGTTTTGTTTTTTGTTAGGTTTTTGTTTAATAACAAGCCGACATATTTTCTTTGTTGTTTAAGCAAAGAGACTCCGGGTTACAGCTGCCGCTGCAACCCGAATACCGCTGCAATCTAGATATTTTGCAACTATCTTTGGAACCACCATATATCAGTTACTATGGGCAAGAGATCGTTCTTTACTGTAGGATCTAAAATTAGTTTTGTTTTTTGTTAGGTTTTTGTTTAATAACAAGCCGACATATTTTCTTTGTTGTTTAAGCAAAGAGACTCCGGGTTACAGCTGCCGCTGCAACCCGAATACAGCTGCAATCTAGATATTTTGCAACTACCTTTGGAACCACCATATATCAGTTACTATGGGCGAGAGATCGTTCTTTACTGTTCATTTATGATGAACTATATCACTCCTTTATGTAAGTTTCTAGCTACCACTGCAACCCGGATAATAAACTGATTACAAACAGGAAAAAGCCTACGGCTTTTTCTTCTTTGAAATAGTAAGAGACGAACCTCAAACAATCAAGTTGCTAACTAATTCCAGTGTATGCAACTGTTCGTTACTCCAATGATCGTCTTTTAATGTAAACGTAAAAAATGGACTCTGTTTAATTTTTTTTTAATTACAAAACCTTTTTAACCCCATTGATTTCCTTTAAAATGAGCCATTGAACAGCTGTCTATGATGTTCCAGTCCAAGCTATCTGTGGAATTACTAATCTATATTATAATTAAGTGGCGTATAAAATTTACTATAGGCAAGAGGTCGTTCTTTATTATAATGAGATTTTCACGAACCGTCTTATAAACTCATTTAGTTCACCCATTTTTGCCTTTTTAAGCCCCCCCCCACCAACCAAGAATGTCCCTCGCACATGCCGGGTGATGTAAAACCTAAACTCCGACAGTTCGTCATCATCATTAACTTTAGAAAAATCATGCATAATAAACGAGTCAATCAGACGATGCAATCCTTTTGTTTGTCTGAGTTTATCATCCGATTTTTTAATTATCAACGACGCATTTCTAACAAACTACTCTCAAGTTAAGGCAATTGTCCAAAAAATCGTAAAAAACCTTGGGATTTTCACGAACCGTCTTATAAACCCATGTAGTTCACCCATTTTTTGCCTTTTAAAACCCCCCACCAACAAAAAATTTCCCTCGCACATGCCTGGTGATGTCAAACTTACACTCCGACATTTCTTCATCGTAATTGACTTTAGAAATATCATGCAAAATATACGAGCCAATTAGGTGTTACAATCCTTTTGTTTGTCTGAGTTTAGCATCCAATTTTTTAATTATCAACGACGCGTTTATAACAAACTACTCTCAAGTTAAGGCAATTGTCCAAAAAATCAGAAAAAACCTTGGGATTTTCACGAACCGTCTTTAACACCTATCAAAAATACAATTGATAAATCGAATGTGCTTGAACTTGTTCGAGTTCAATGGAATGAACCTGTTACGATATTGTGACGCTTAACATCAGTTGGGCAATGTCCCAGAAACAATTCATTGAATTTATTTCTAAAATCATAATATTTTCAATGACTTGTTGGTTCAGTCGATTAACGTGTCGTTCTTTTATCTTAGGAAATCACTGGTCTCACGTTCGATTCCTACATCAAACCCAAATTTCATAAAAAATCAATGGGAAGATAGTTAGAATGTAAAAAATCTAAAAAAAAAGTAAAAAAAAAGTTTAAAAAAGTTAAAAAAAAGTTCAAGAAAAGTTGAAAAAAAGTTTGAAAAAAATTTTATTATGTAAATTAATGTAATTATGTAAATTAATGCAATTATGTAAATTAATGCAATTATGTAAATTAATTAATAATAAATCAATTTATGTAAATTAGTTCAAGGTTAAACATAAGTCAACCACGCCTAACAAATTAAATTACAAAAAGCATTTCACAATTTCAAACAAAGGAAACATTATGCACTTTGAACAGAAACAACACGAGTTTTCACGGTGGTTGAATTCCGGTCATTACACTGTCTGCTTGTATGGTGGTACACTGCGCTTGAAACTGTTATAGCTATATAGGGAGACACCCCGCTCTTAAATATTATAAATCCAATGTATGTAATTGTTTGTTATTCTAATGATCGTCTTTTAATGGAAAATTTTAATATATTGACCTTAAATATAATTGTACTAGACTATACTATACGTAAGTGGCCTATAAAAATTTAGTATAGACAAGAGGTCGTTTTTTACTGTATCTCTTACTAGGTTGCTAGCTACCGCTGCAACCCGGATTTTAATGAAAATGTCTTGACTTTAAATATAAATTAATTTTTTTTCAAAATGAGCCATTGAACAACTCTCTACGATGTTCCAGTGCCAAGCTATCTGTGGAATTACTAACCCTAGCTATAATTAAGTGGCGTATAAAATTTAGTATAGGCAAGAGGTCGTTCTTTATTATATTTTAATTACAAAAGGTTTTTAACCCCATTAATTTCCTTTAAAATGAGCCATTGAACAACTCTCTACGATGTTCCAGTGCCATGCTATCTGTTGAAGTACTAACCTATACTATAATTAAGTGGCGTATAAAATTTAGTATAGGCAAGAGGTCGTTCTTTATTATAATATCATAAAACAATTAATTAGCTTTTTACACATATCTCATATGGTCTAGTGGTTTAGGATAATTGGCTTTCAACCAATTGGCTTGGGTTCGAATCCCGGTGTGGGAATTATTTTTACTATAATTTCAGTTTAGAATCGCTAAAGTTATTATGCAAGCCAAGGGACAGAATGTTTACTATACATGGGTTTCGGATAAGGCGGTTCTAATGGTGTACTTTTTGTTTTGATCTGACTACTTTTTAAGGAGCTATGGGTTTTTATATTTCTTAACATTGGACGTGATCGTCTCTTACTAGGTTGCTAGCTACCGCTGCAACCCGGATCGTCTCTTACTAGGTTGCTAGCTACAGCTGCAATCCGGTAACCACAGCAACCCGTATTAGTGTAGACAAGAGGTCGTTCTTTATTATAATCCTTTAAAATGAGCTATTGAACAACCCTCTACGATGTTCCAGTGCCAAGCTATCTGTGGAAAAAAAAAAGAAAAAAAGAAAAAAATATCCCGTTTGGGGAGAATAACGTGGTAAAAGTCTATTTTCTTGATTTTCAAGCCAATATATTTTCTTTGTTATTCAAGCCAAAGGGCGGTAAGTTTCCTTTATGGAGGATTTGGACAAGGCGGTTCTAATGGTGTACTTTTTGTTTTGATCTGACTCTTTTTTTAGGAGCTACGGGTTTTTATATTTCTTGACATTGGAGGTGATCGTCTCTTACTAGGTTGCTAGCTACCGCTGCAACCCGGAAAGACATCAAAAATGCAGTTTTTGGTGGAAAAATTTATTCTCTTTTAGAAATAATTTATTTTAGTTACAAAAGGTTTTTAACCCAATTAATTTCCTTTAAAATGAGCTATTGAACAACTCTCTACGATGTTCCAGTGCAAAGCTATCTGTGGAAAAGAAAGAAAAGAGAAACAAATATCCCGTTTGTGGAGAATAACGTGGTAAAAGTCAATTTGCTTGATTTTCAAGCCAATATATTTTCTTTGTTATTCAAGCCAAAGGGCGGTAAGTTTCCTTTATAGAGGTTTCGGACAAGGCGGTTCTAATGGTGTACTTTTTGTTTTGATCTGACTCCTCTGTTAGGAACTAAGGGTTTTTATATTTCTTAACATTGGACGTGATCGTCTCTTACTAGTTTGCTAGCTACCGCTGCAACCCGGATGAACAACTATCTACGATGTTCCAGTACCAAGCTATCTCTGGAAACAAAAGAAAAAAAATATCCCGTTTAGGCATAATGTTGTAGTAGCTGCCGCGTTTCTTGATTTTCAAGCCAATATATTTACCTTGCTGTTCAAGCCAAGGCACAGAAAGTTTACTATACAGGGGTTTCGGACAAGGCGGTTCTAATGGTGTACTTTTTGTTTTGATCTGACTCCTTTGTTAGGAACTATGGTTTTTTATATTTCTTAACATTGGACGTGATCGTCTCTTACTAGGTTGCTAGATACCGCTGCAAACCGGATATCATATTGTTAATTTTACACAATTAATTACTGATGTCATAGTCCAAGTGGCAAGCACGCTTGGCCTTAAACCGAAAGGTTGGTGGTTCAAAGCCACCCAGGATCATTTTATTTAATTTGTAATTCAGCTATCAATAAAACCATATCATTACTATATCATTAACTAGTATATGCTTATTAAGTATAGGCAAGAGTTCGTTCTTTATTATAATAATGGTGTACTTTTGAATTTGATCTGACTCCTTTTTTAGGAACTATAGGTTTTTATATTTCTTAACATTGGACGTGATCGTCTCTTACTAGGTTGCTAGCTACCGCTGCAACCCGGATTAAACAAAATTAGATGAAATTAATTAGCTAATTTGACATAAAATAGTAGGTAACTAAGGGCAAGAGTTCGTTCTTTACTATAACAACCAGGATGACGTCAGTTACAACTTGGAATTCATTTTATGCTATATCATTACAAACAGGAAAAAGCCTACGGCTTTTTCTTCTTTGAAATAGTAAGAGACGAACCACAAGTAACTACCCGTGGAACCACCATATATCAGTTACTATGCATGAGCGATCGTTCTTTACTGTAAATCTCCCCTTAAGAGCGTCAACAAGTTCTGTTCTAGGTCTCTTCAATGCAGTTACTTGCCCTAATCTGACGATCGTAAGACAAGGCATTACAAATCGAATCATTGCCATTTCAAAATTATTTAAACACTTTATACATTCCGGTGTACAGTCTATATGAAGGTTATTTAATACTGATCGGACATTCTCCTGACTTTTCAACATTTTCCCAGCACAGTAATCACAGACAAAGAATGAATCTATGACATCCTCTTTCCAACCTGTACATTGAATTAGTTGTTCTCTGTCATCTTTGGATATGTCCTGTTGTAGGTGTTCTAAAATCGTGGCCATCATTACATCAAAACCTTTCCTATTTGAAAGGGATCTTAGACTCTTCAATTGGTATTTTGTCTTTATCTGCTCACAACTGTCACAATGCATTGTGGGGTATACATCCCTAATGTTAGCTACCTTATCAAGGCTCTCACCAAATAATTTTATTATTGTATTTTCATCCACAGAAACTCTAATATTGCTATCACCGTAAATGAAGTCTTGACTATTATTACGACAGAGTCTACTTGACACTTCTTCTCTGTAATAACTTAGTTCCTTGTACGAGCCCTTGACTTTTAGTAGGTTAATATGTTGTATAATCTTACATTTTGATACTGCCTTATATACGCTATTAATGAAACAGTTCAAGACAGGAAAATGTGGAGCTAGTGCCCTTAGAGAACGCAAATAGCTCTGACATCCCTCATTTGGGCTACAGTATAACGAATGCCCATGCTTTCTTGTGTCCCTGTAATTGATTTCACAATAATCCAAGCCGCCAAGGTAGAAATTAACCACTTTGTCAGTTGAAAATTTTAATGCTATATTATTTTCAAGGATATCAAAAAGAATTTGAAATAATTCAATATCCGTCGGATAGAGCTTGCAGATATCAGGGTGACATTGCCAAGTAACCTGCTGCCCAATTTTTGGTTTTGAATGTTTACTCAGATTGTTATAGGTGACTTCAGCCATCATAATTTCCTTGTCAGATCTAGATTCAGAGCATTCTTCAATAGTTGTCTCGTACTTTTCAGGACAGTTTGTTCTACTACACAGAGAATTTTTTGCCAAATATTCAGTAGAACTAAAAGAACTGTTTAAAACACAGTTAGAAATGCTTTTTTCTTGAGTCGGTGTTCCAGGAATTTGTTCTAAATCATTAGTCTTACAAACACATTTACTAATAACCCTAACAGGCTCGTTTTCGCCATAATTGAAAAACATTGCTTTTCCTTCGCTGTTGATAGGTATGCTTGTATATATGTTTTTATTGCTGCTACATAAACTGCAATTGCTTCTTCCAAAATTAATATACGAATTTTCAAAGAAGTACGCCTCCGTATATTCACTGTTTTGTCGAACATTTTCCATTGCATCTGTAAACTGTTCCGCAGTTGCCAATCCATACCTTGGAAGCTTTTCATTAAACTGACAACATTTCTTTTGGATATTACTATGAAGCTTTGCCAAGGAATTTCTAGCCGAATTTTCAACGGCATCCGCTCTTTCAAAGAGAATTTTAATCTGTAATTTTGAATACTTTTCGTGATCCTGGTAAAACATGAGTAAAATGTTTCTCAATTTACGAATATCAGCCTGCATTTTTGACATCTTCTTGTATTTCTGAATGTAATTTTTCCCTTTGTCCTTATGCGTTCTTCGGTACAACCTCGCAGAGAATTTAATTTTTTCATTATAGCTTTTGTCACCCCAGTATCTACCGATTATTCTGGTAGCAACTTTTTTCTTATGTTTGTTTCGTTAATCTTCATCATTATCATACCGTTCCCTGCTCTTTTGTCTAGCCTGCTCAATTCTTGCTTCTCTGTAATGTTCATCATTACCATACCGTTCCTTGATCTTTTGTTTGGCTGTCTCAATTTTTGCATGTCTATAATCTTCATCATTGTGATAACGTTCCCTGCTTCTTTGTCTAGCCTGCTCAATTGTTGCTTCTCTATAAAGTTTATCATTGTGATAACGCTCCTTGATCTTTTGTTTAGCCTGCTCAATTCTTGCTTCTCTGTAATGTTCATCATTACCATACCGTTCCTTGATCTTTTGTTTGGCTGTCTCAATTTTTGCATGTCTATAATCTTCATCATTGTGATAACACATCTTGCTGTTTTCTTTTGCTCTCTCAATTATTACTTCTCGATACGCCTGGTCGGTTGAATACCTTTGTTTTGCTCTCTCAATTATTACTTCTCGATACACCTGGTCGGTTGAATACCTTTGCTTTATACTATTGGTTACAGTTCGTTTCTTATCTTAAATTACTGTGGTCTAGAGTTTGTTCTTTATTGTAAACTATGGCCTAAAGTTAGTTCTTTACCTTATCGTAACAATTTATTTTACAATAATAATTATTTTTGCTAATTACAGAAGGTTTCAATATACAGCAATTTTCATTAAAATGAGCCATTAGACAGCTCTTTATTATGACCCCGAACTGTTTGATGTAATAATTAGTTACTAAGGGTTAAAGTTCGTCCCTTATTGTAATGATCGTCTCTTACTAGGTTGCTAGCTACCGCTACATCCCGGATATACATTACAAACCTATACTATAATTAAGTGGCCTATAAAATTTAGTATAGACAAGAGGTCGTTCTTTATTATCTTCGGAGGCGTGGGTTCAAATCTTACCGCTGGTATAATGTTTGAAATACTGCAGTGTGAAAAGACATCAAAAATGCAGTTTTGGGTGGAAAAATTTATTCTCTTTTAGAAAGAATCTATTTTAGTTAATTAATTTAATTAATTTAGATTTTTAACTTAATTAATTTCCTTTAAAATGAGCTATTGAACAACTCTCTACGATGTTCCAGTGCCAAGCTATCTCTGGAAAAGAAGAAAAAAAAAGGAAAGAAAAAAAAATCCCATTTAGGCAGAATGTTGTAGTAGCTGCCACTTTTCTTGATTTTCCAGCCAATATATTTCACTTGCTGTTCAAGCCAAGGGACAGAAGGTTTCCTATACAGGGGTTTCGGACAAGGCGGTTCTAATGGTGTACTTTTTGTTTTGATCTGACTCCTCTGTTAGTAACTAAGAGTTTTTATATTTCTTAACATTGGACGTGATCGTCTCTTACTAGGTCGCTAGCTACCGCTGCAACCCGGATAACTACACTATAGTTAAGCGACCCATACCAGTTAGTATAGGCAAGAGTTGGATCTTTATTATATGCAGTTACCTGCCCTAATCTGACGATCGTAAGACAAGGCATTACAAATCGAATCATTGCCATTCGTTTGTCATGGTTTGTTATTCCAGTGATCGTCTTTTAATGTAAATAACGTTCTCTAATACGCTGAATCTGATGGTGTGATTTTCATTACGATTCTTTTAATTTTAATTGATGTTTTCACCTTTTCTTGAAAATAAGCTAAATTTTCTCAGGCTCTTAACTTTTGATGGATATGAGTATACTTGCTAAACTTACATATTTAAAATCAGCATAACAATCCAATTCATTTGATTCATCTATTAATATTAAAACTCCATTTTAGAGTTTCGATTACTACTGAGACGAGTCGCTTTTAATGTATAGTTAGTTAACAAAAACTGTTTGGTTATTTAATTTAATTTTAGTTAATATATCCTAGAGTTCGTTCCTTATTATAACTTTTTTCAGGAGTTATTGGTTACTTTACTTTTCTACTATGGGGCGTGATCATCTCTTACTTGGCTGCTAGCTACCGCTGCAACCCGGACATCTATATAATGATTCTATGTAACACTCAGTTAGTCGTTCTTTAATGTAACTTGATTTTCAAACCAAAATATTTTTTTCTTTGTTATTCAAGCCAAAGGAAGGCAAGTTTACTATATAGAAGTTTTGGACAAGTCAGTTCTAATAGTGTACTTCTTGTTTTGATCTGAATCTTTTTTCAGGATTTATTCGTTACTGTAGTTTTTACCATGGGGCGTGATAGTCTCTTAGGTTGCTAGCTACCGTTGCAACCCGGAAATCTATATAATGATTCTATATAACACTCAATTAGTCGTTCTTTAATGTAATCTCTTCTTTGTTTGATGTGAAATTAAAAACAGGAAAAAGCCTATGGCTTTTTCTTAATTGGAATAGTAAGAGACAACCTGGCTACAAACTATGATTATGACATCATTGATCAATCTTTAACATGAAATGTTCTTTAATGTAATGGTTTGTTCTTTTCTAGGTTTCGGCCATCTCTAAAGCCATGATATTGATGGAAATCACATATTCTTTATTGTAATTTTTAACCCCATTAATTTCCTTTAAAATGAGCCATTTAACAACTCTCTACAATGTTCCAGTGCCAAGCTATCTGTTGAATTACAAACCTATACTATAATTAAGTGGCGTATAAAATTTAGAATAGGCAAGAAGTCGTTCTTTATTATAATTACTATGGGTTACAGTTCGTTCCTCATTGTAAATTTTCTTAGAATTTATGGGTTTTTATATTTCTTAACATTGGACGTGATCGTCTCTTATTAGGTTTGCTAGTTACCGCTGCAACCCGTATACTTTTAAGGACATATGATTACAAACAGGAAAAAGCCTAGGGTTTTTTCTTCTTTGAAATAGTAAGAGCCGAACCTCGAACAATCAAGTGGCTAATTTCTTTGAACGAACCTAAAAAAAAATTAAGTAGCTAACTAAGCCCAATGTATGCAATGGTTTTTATTTCAGTGATCGTCTTTTAATGCAATTAATTTAAAACTGGACTATACCGCTCTGAAATGTAAAACCTAACAAAAAATTAAACAAATTTTTAAATTTTCAGGTATTTTTCTAGTCTAAATTAAAAGATTAAAACTATTGTTCAGACACCATAAATATTTTTGTAGTTTATAACTTTAGCGATTCTGAACTAAAAACGAAAATAAAATAAAAATTAATTTTTTCAATTTTTACGTCACGTGGGTTGCAGCTACCGCTGCAACCCGGAAACTACCGCTGCAACCTGGACTATAGGCAACAATTCGTTTTTTAATATAATTAGGTTTCTGCCGTAATTCTTTCTTTTCAAAATTAAATTAGTTACTATCGCCTAGCGTTAGTTCTTTACCATATCGTAACAATTTGCTTTACAATAATAATTAATTTGTTAATTACAAAAGGTTTCTATATAGAGCAGTTTCCTTTAACATGAACCATTACACAGGTCTTTATTATACTTAAGTTTCTATGGGTTCAGTTCATTCCTTATTGTAAAATAACCCTAACAGGCTCGTTTTCGCCATAATTGAAAAACATTGCTTTTCCTTCGCTGCTGATAGGTATGCTTGTATATATATATTTTTATTGCTGCTACATAAACTGCAATTGCTCCTTCCAAAATTAATATACGAACTTTCTAAGAGGTACGCCTCTGTATATTCACTGTGTTGTCGAACATTTTCCATTGTATCTATAAACTGTTCCGCAGTTGCCAGTCCATACCTTGGATGCTTTTCATTAAAATGATAACATTTCTTTTGGATATTTCTATGAAGCTTTGCCAAAGCATTTCTAGCCGACTTTTCAACAGCATCCGTTCTTTCAAAGAGAATTTTAATCTGTAATTTTAAATACTTTTCGTGATCCCGATAAAACATGCGTAAAATGTTTCTCAATTTACAAAGATCAGCCAGCATTTTTGCCATCTTCTTGTATTTCTGAATGTAATTTTTCCCTTTGTCCTTATGCGTTCTTCGGTACAACCTCGCAGAGAATTTAATTTTTTCATTATAGCTTTTGTCACCCCAGTATCTACCCATTATTCTGGTAGCAACTTTTTTCTTATGTTTGTTTCGGTAATCTATATCGTTATCATACCGTTCCTTGCTCTTTTGTTTGGCTGTCTCAATTTTCCCTTCTCGATACCCCTGATCCGTAACATACCTCTGTTTTGCTCTGTCATATTTCATTTTCTTAAATTCTGGATCACAAGACATCTTAGTAGCAATCCTTACGCGTTCTCGAGCCTTATTGCGTTCGGTGGCATTTTTATCTCTTATAAATAAACTTTTCCTATATTTCAGGATGTTAGCTTTATTTTTTGTGTAGTAAAGTTTTCTATTAGTAGAAATTTGGATTACTCTATTTTGATAGTTTTTTTGGTTATTATTTCTTTTTTTCCACTCGCGTGAGACCATATTTTTTCAAGGTTTAAAATTATTAAGTACACAATACCCCGTGTCGAGTATCTAAAACCTAGCATATAAAAAAAACTAATTTTTAAATTTTCAGGTATTTATCTTGTTTGAATTACAAAATTGGTATTATTGGTTAGACACCATAAATATTTTTGCAGTTTACATAATAAGTTTAGGGATTCTGGACTGAAAACTAAAATAATTGCAATTATAAGACAATAATATGGAGATACGTACTTTACGGGTTACAAACCAAAAAAAGTTTGGTTCCAGGATACAATAATAACTTTGAACTGAGATGAAAAAAAATTTTCTTCCAGGACACAAAAAGTAAAACTAATTATAAAATATTCATGTATTTTTGTTTTTTAAATTAAGAAATTACTATTACTGATTAGGCATCATAGAGATTTTTTGCAGTTTATATAATAATTTTAGCGATTAAGCCAAAAAAGAAAATTTTGGTTCCAGGAGTTTCGGTTACTATTGAGACAAGTAGCTATTATTACTATAGAGTTCATTACCATGAACTGTTTGATTGCTTCAAAATTGAAATATCTTTGAAAAGACTGCAGCATGAAAATACATCAAAAATGCAATTTTTTTGACAAAATTGATTCTACTTTAAAAAGTATTTTATTTTTAATTACAAAAGTGACTAGATGTTGTAATTTCCTTTAAAATGAGCTATTATACAGCTCTCTATGATTTTCCAGTGCCCAGCTAGCTGAGAAGAAAAATCAAGAGGAAAGAAAAAAATATCCCGTTTGTGGAGAATAACGTGGTAAAAGTCAATTTTCTTGATTTTCAAGCCAATATATTTTCTTTGTTATTAAAGCCAAAGGGCGGTAAGTTTCCTTAATAGGGATTTCGGACAAGGTGGTTCTAATGGTATACTTTTTGTTTTGATTTGACTCTTTTTTTAGGAGTTAGGGGTTTTATATTTCTTTACATTGGAGGTGATCGTCTCTTACTAGGTTACTAGCTACCGCTGCAACCCGGATTACAAATAATTGCCTAAACGTTTTATGCTATATCATTACAAACAGGAAAAAGCCTACGGCTTTTTCTTCTTTGAAATAGTAAGAGACGAACCAAAAGTAACTACCCCTGGAACCACCATATATCAGTTACTATGCATGAGCGATCGTTCTTTACTGTATAACCCAATTAATTTCCTTTAAAATGAGCTATTGAACAAACCTCTACGATGTTCCAGTGCCAAGCTATCTGTGGAAAAGAAAAAAAGAAAGAAAAAAATATCCCGTTTACGCAGAATGTTGTAGTAGCTGCCACTTTTCTTTATTTTCAAGCCAATATATTTCCCTTGCTGTTCAAGCCAAGGGACAGAAAGTTTCCTATACAGGGGTTTCGGACAAGGCGGTTCTAATGGTGTACTTTTTGTTTTGATCTGATTTCTTTGTTAGGAACTATGGGTTTTTATATTTCTTAACATTGGACGTGATCGTCTCTTACTAGGTTGCTAGCTACCGCTGCAACCCGGATTTTGGTGGGAAAATTTATTCTCTTTTAGAAATAATTTATTTTAGTTACTATAGATTTTTAACCCAATTAATTTGCTGTGGAAAAGAAAGAAAAAAGAAAAAAAAAGAAAAAAATATCCCGTTTAGGCAGAATGTTGTAGTAGCTGCCACTTTTCTTGATTTTCAAGCCAATATATTTCCCTTGCTGTTCAAGCCAAGGGACAGAAAGTTTCCTATACAGCGGTTTCGGACAAGGCGGTTCTAATGGTGTTTTGATCTGACTCCTCTGTTAGGAACTATGGGTTTTTATATTTCTTAACATTGGACGTGATCGTCTCTTACTAGGTTGCTAGCTACCGCTGCAACCCAGAGTTGCTAGCTACCGCTGCAACCCGGATTTCTTGATTTTCAAGCCAATATATTTCCCTTGCTGTTGAAGCCAAGGGACAGAAAGTTTCCTATAAAGAGATTATGGACAAGGCGGTTTTAATGGTATACTTTTTGTTTTGATCTGACTCCTTTTTTTAGGAACTATGGTTTTTTATATTTCTTAACATTGGACGTGATCGTCTCTTACTAGGTTGCTAGCTACCGCTGCAACCCGGATTGTAGTTCAATTACTATAGGCTATAGTTGGTTCTTTACTATATAACAGGAAAAAGCCTACGGCTTTTTCTTCTTTGAAATAGCAAGAGACGAACCTCAAACAATCAAGTTCCTAACTAAGTCGAATATATGCAATGGTTTATTATTCTAATGATCGTCTTTTAATGTAAAATAGATTACTTCATTTAGCATGGTCATGTCGTTCTTTACTGTAATCAAGCCAAGGGACAGAAAGTTTTCTAAATAGGGGTTTCGGACAAGGCGGTTCTAATGGTGTACTTCTTGTTTTATTTTGAGTATTTTTTTTAGGAGCTATGGGTTTTTATATTTCTTAACATTGGACGTGATCGTACTAGGTTGCTAGCTACCGCTGCAACCCGGATTGCTAGCTACTGCTGCAACCCGGATACAAAACCACTCGGCCGTTTTAAGAATCCTGTACGGGGGCGTGCATTAGTCGTCATCACAGAAGAAGAAGAAGTCAATCCGAGGCTATCTGTTGCTGTTTCTTGAGTAATCAGTTTTTACGGTGGCGAGTTACTAGCCCACCGGCCAACCAACGAATTGGAACAGGCGGAGCACGTTAGCCACCTTCTCGCTCGGCGTGAAGTTCGATAGTGTTACAACCCTACACCACGTTGAGGTGCGCTGACGGATTTCCACTGCTGTCCAGGGACGGAGAGTCGAGCCTCATTGCTCACAACGTCGTCACTGCCACGACAATTGCTTACTTAGCTGTGACCCTTAAATCCCAACCTGAATCAGCAGGGCTTCAGGAAGGGGAAATTTTTGACAAACACCATTTATGATGAACTATATCGGTCCTTTATATAGTTGCAAATGAGTACAAACGAGAAAAAGCCTAAGGATTTTTCTTCTTTGAAATAGAAAGAAACGAACTTCGAACAATCAAGTAGATAACTAAATCGAATGTATACAATGATTTATTATTCCACCACCGCAGCCCGGATAGTATGCAAGCTACTGCTGCAACCTGGATTCCAGTTACTATGGGCTATAGTTCGCCCTTTAATGTAATTTCTTGATTTTCAAGCTAATATATTTCCCTTGCTGTTCAAGCCAAGGGACAGAAAGTTTCCTATAAAGGGATTATGGAAAAGGCGGTTCTAATGGTATACTTTTTGTTTTGATCTGACTCTTTTTTTTAGGATTTATGGTTTTTTATATTCCTTAACATTTGACGTGATCGTCTCTTACTAGGTTGCTAGCTACCGCTGCAACCCGGATTGTAGTTCAATTACTATAGGCTATAGTTGGTTCTGTACTATAATTTTGACCTTACTCTTTTTTTAGGAGTTAGGGGTTTTTATATTTCTTAACATTGGACGTGATCGTCTCTTACTAGGTTGCTAGCTACCGCTGCAACCCGGATTAAATAAGTCTAATTATTAAGTATAGTTAAGTTGCCTATACATGTTAATATAGGCAAGAGTTCGTTCTTTATTATACTCTATAATCTTCGAACATTTGAACCTTTTATAATTTATAATGATGTATAATATAAACACTGTAATCTTAACTATAACGAAGTTGCCTCTGCAAGTTAGTATAGGGAAGAGTTCGATCTTTATTAAAATGTTCTACTACACAGAGAATGTTTTGCCAAATATTCAGTAGAACTAAACGAACTGTTTAAAACACAGTTAGAAATGCTTATTTCTTGAGTCGGTGTTCCAGGAATTTGTTCTAAATCATTAGTCTTACAAACACATTTACTAATAACCCTAACAGGCTCGTTTTTGCCATAATTGAAAAACATTGCTTTTCCTTCGCTGTTTATAGGTATGCTTGTATGTATATTTTTATTGCTGCTACATAAACTACAATTGCTCCTTCCAAAATTAATATACGAATTTTCTAAGAAGTACGTCTCCGTATATTCACTGTGTTGTCGAACATTTTCCATTGCATCTATAAACTGTTCCGCAGTTGCCAATCCATACCTTGGAAGCTTTTCATTAAACTGACAACATTTCTTTTGGATATTACTATGAAGCTTTGCCAAGGAATTTCTAGCCGACTTTTCAACAGCATCCGCTCTTTCAAAGAGAATTTTAATCTGTAATTTTGAATACTTTTCGTGATCCCGATAAAACATGCGTAAAATGTTTCTCAATTTACAAAGATCAGCCTGCATTTTTGCCATCTTCTTGTATTTTTGAATGTAATTTTTCCCTTTGTCCTTATGCGTTCTTCGGTACAACCTCGCAGAGAATTTAATTTTTTCATTATAGATTTTGTCACCCCAGTAACGCTCCTTGATCTTTTCTTTGGCTGTCTCAATTTTTACTTCTCGGTACACCTGGACGGTTGAATACCTTTGCTTTTGGTTTTTCTTATATTTGATGCGGTAATCTTCATCATTGTGATAACTCTCCTTGAACTTTTGTTTGGCTGTCTCAATTTTTGCATGTCTATAATCTTCATCACTGTGATAGCACATCTTGCTGTTTTGTTTTGCTCTCTGAATTATTACTTCTCGATACGCCTGGTCGGTTGAATACCTTTGTTTTGCTCTCTCAATTATTGCTTCTCGATACGCCTGGTCGGTTGAATACCTTTGTTTTGCTCTCTCAATTTTTACTTCTCGATGCGCCTTGTCGGTTGAATACCTTTGCTTTTCTCTTTTCAAGATACTATCTCTGTTGTTTGTGTAGTACTGTTTTTTCAAATTGCGTATAGCTTGCTTCGATCTAACCATTATTCTAATCAAAAATGAGAGAATTTACAACTTTGTCGTTCTTAAGTAGTAATTATAACGTCACGGCGTAATGATTTTATTGACGTCATCTCTTACTAGGTTGCTAGCTACCGCTGCAACCAAGATGGCGCAATGATATTATTTCATGACTTCATCAGAAACAACAATATAATTTCGTGTTTTTCTATTCTCGTCATAGCTCTAATATAAAGCTATGACGACATTCATTATTTATCTAGTAGGGTTTCAGACAAGGTAGTTCTAATGATGTACTTTTGTTTTGATCTTACTCTATTTTTAGGAGTTCTGTTATATTTCTTAGCATGGGACTGATCGTCTCTTACTAGGTTGCTAGCTACTGCTGCAACCCAAATTCACATATATATTTATTTATAAAAGGCAGCCTGGCCGAGTGGTCCAAGACACTGGTGTTAGCCACCAGTCTCTTCGGAGGCGTGGGTTCAAATCTTACCGCTGGTATACGATTATGTTTGAAAGACTGCAGTGTGAAAAGACATCAAAAATGCAGTTTTTGGTGGAAAAATTTATTCTCTTTTAGAAATAATTTATTTTAGTTACTATAGATTTTTAACCCAATTAATTTCCTTTAAAATGAGCTATTGAACAACCCTCTACGATTTTCCAGTGCCAAGCTATCTGTGGAAAAGAAAAAAAAGAAAAGAGAAAAAAATATCCCGTTTGGGGAGAATAACGTGGTTAAAGTCAATTTTCTTGATTTTCAAGCCAATATATTTCCCTTGCTGTTCAAGCCAAGGGACAGAAAGTTTCCTATACAGGGGTTTCGGACAAGGCGGTTCTAATGGTGTACTTTTTGTTTTGATCTGACTCCTCTTTTAGGAGCTATGGGTTTTTATATTTCTTAACATTGGACGTGATCGTCTCTTACTAGGTTGCTAGCTACCGCTGCAACCCGGATCAAGTAGCTAACTAAGTCCAATGTATGGAATGGTTTGTTATTTCAGTGATCGTCTTTCAATGTAAAAAAATATAAATACTGTAATCTTAACTATAGTGAAGTTGCGTATGCAAGTTAGTATAGCGAAGAGTTTGATCTTTATTATATAGAGCCCAAATGGCCAATATATTGAACATCAATGTTTGCTAGATTAGCAATAAGTAACGCAGGAGAATAGTCATTTATATAACGCTCGTCATCTCTTCGAAGCAGATGATATATTCTTTTCTTGGCTTTTTACGGTTTGTACCATGAGCCAAGCAGTCAAGGATGTCATATAATTCTGTTCGTTCCTTTGTAGGAAGAGGAAAGCCAAACTTACAATACGTAACCCATCTTCCTCTTTTTCTCTTATACTTTCTTTGACAGTATTTATTACAGCGGTGCTCTTGATGGTCTTTGACCAGTTTGTGAAGAGTTGGACTAGTCAATCTATTTGGTATTTCACAAGTTATAATACTATTGATATACTTAATCACTTCAGACGCTGTTGATTTCCCAATAATAGGAGCATCTTCAATCCACAACACACAGTGTACATGAGGCGCACCTCGTTTCTGATACTCGATACGCCAGAAATGATCCTTAATTTTACCAAACAAAGGATTTGTCTTTGATCAAATTAGCTCATTAAATATAGGTGTCCATTTTTTGTCAAAGTGCATGGAAACTGAAATTGGATCTAGACACGTCAACTCTGCTGGGGTCATTTTTGCCACACCAGGTAAGTTCTTATGGACAGTCCGTATATAGTCAATAAATTCAGGAGAGTACCGCTCAGCACATGAAACTGTCAGAAACAAAGTCAGTGGACCCAATTGCTCAATCATTGACTTTACTTTATAGGAAAGAGATTGAAAATACTGCTGAGATCCTCCGATTTTCGATTGAACGGAAAACAAAGTCGTTTCCATCTCTCCATAAGGTTAATGAAGCCTGTCAATAAATTTGCAAGCGTTTTTATTTGCTTTCACAGTATGCAACAAATAACCGACGCTATTAAACTTTTAAGAGAATTATTGCAAATGGAAGCTGTGAAAAAGAAAGAGTTTGTCAAGATAAAACTTGGTATGTCTGCTAAGAAGCCTTGATTTAAAATATTCTCCATTCCTAATCCGAAATGGTCTTGCCTTGTCACGCAAGCCATATTTGCCTTTCGGGAAAAGATTTGGAAACACTTTTAGATCAAGTTCTTCCTGCAATAAGTCTTCGCTCTCCCCTTTTAGTTTCTTGATTTGAAATTGGTCAGTACCAAGATCTTTCATCTGCTTAAAATCTTCAATGAAGTCTTTTGGAACCGCTGAATTGAGAGGCTGGACAGAAAAATGTTCAACCAATGTAGATTTTGCGCTTTCTGTCAGTTTCTGAAGGATTGCAGCTTCCGGTATTTCAGGTAAATTATCAACACCAACCGCTTTTTCAGCAAGACGTGCTTCAAGTATTTTATTTAAATCTTCTAGGGTGTATGCATGTATTGTTTTATAGAGAATGTTGTTCTCTCTTAACCACAACAGTGCTTCATGGACTTTTCTCAGATCTATTAGTGCAGTCCAAACATTCTTGTTTTAAGTAGGCTGACCATTGACAATGACTACAAAACTATCAATTTTAAGAAGTTTTTCAGGCTGAATATCTGCATTTGCTTGCACATCAACAGGTAAATATACTATTCTCCCCTTAAGAGCGTCAACAAGTTCTGTTCTAGGTCTCTTCAATGCAGTTACTTGCCCTAATCTGACGATCGTAAGACAAGGCATTACAAATCGAATCATTGCCATTTCAAAATTATTTAAACACTTTATACATTCCGGTGTACAGTCTATATGAAGGTTATTTAATACTGATCGGACATTCTCCTGACTTTTCAACATTTTCCCAGCACAGTAATCACAGACAAAGAATGAATCTATGACATCCTCTTTCCAACCTGTACATTGAATTAGTTGTTCTCTGTCATCTTTGGGTATGTCCTGTTGTAGGTGTTCTAAAATCGTGGCCATCATTACATCAAAACCTTTCTTATTTGAAAGGGATCTTAGACTCTACAATTGGTATTTTGTCTTTATCTGCTCACAACTGTCACAATGCATTGTGGGGTATACATCCCTGATGTTAGCTACCTTATCAAGGCTTTCACCAAATAATTTTATGATTGTATTTTCATCCACAGAAACTCTAATATTTCTATCACCGTAAATGAAGTCTTGACTATTATTACGACAGAGTCTACTTGACACTTCTTCTATGCAATGACTTAGTTCCTTGTACGAGCCCTCGACTTTTAGTAGATTAATATGTCGTATAATCTTACATTTTGATACTGCCTTATATACGCTATTAATGAAACAGTTCAAGACAGGAAAATGTGGAGCTAGTGCCCTTAGAGAACGCAAATAACTCTGACATCCCTCATTTGGGCTACAGTATAACGAATGCCCATGCTTTCTTGTGTCCCTGTAATTGATTTCACAATAATCCAAGCCGCCAAGGTAGAAATTAACCATTTTGTCAGTTGAAAATTTTAATGCTATATTATTTTCAAGGATATCAAAAAGAATCTGACATAATTCAATATCTGTCGGATAGAGCTTGCAGATATAAGGGTGACATTGCCAAGTAACCTGCTGCCCAATTTTTGGTTTTGAATGTTTACTCAGATTGTTATAGGTGACTTCAGCCATCATAATTTCCTTGTCAGATCTAGTTTTAGAGCATTTTTCAATAGTTGTCTCGTACTTTTCAGGACAGTTTGTTCTACTACACAGAGAATTTTTTGCCAAATATTCAGTAGAACTAAAAGAACTGTTTAAAACACAGTTAGAAATGCTTTTTTCTTGAGTCGGTGTTCCAGGAATTTGTTCTAAATCATTAGTCTTACAAACACATTTACTAATAACCCTAACAGGCTCGTTTTCGCCATAATTGGAAAACATTGCTTTTCCTTCGCTGTTGATAGGTATGCTTGTATATATATTTTTATTGCTGCTACATAAACTGCAATTGCTGCTTCCAAAATTAATATACGAATTTTCTAAAAAGTACGCCTCCGTATATTCACTGTGTTGTCGAACATTTTCCATTGCATCTATAAACTGTTCCGCAGTTGCCAATCCATACCTTGGAAGCTTTTCGTTAAACTGACAACATTTCTTTTGGATATTACTATGAAGCTTTGCCAAAGCATTTCTAGCCGACTTTTCAACAGCATCCGCTCTTTCAAAGAGAATTTCAATCTGTAATTTTGAATACTTTTCGTGATCCTGATAAAACGTGCGTAAAATGTTTCTCAATTTACAAAGATCAGCCTACATTTTTGCCATCTTCTTGTATTTCTGAATGTAATTTTTCTCTTTGTCCTTATGCGTTCTTCGGTACAACCTCGCCGAGAATTTAATTTTTTCATTATAGATTTTGTCACCCCAGTAACGCTCCTTGATCTTTTGTTTGGCTGTCTCAATTTTTACTTCTCGATACACCTGGACGGTTGAATACCTTTGCTTTTGGTTTTTCTTATATTTGATGCGGTAATCTTCATCATTGTGATAACTCTCCTTGAACTTTTGTTTGGCTGTCTCAATTTTTGCATGTCTATAATCTTCATCATTTTGATAACACATCTTGCTGTTTTGTTTTTCTCTCTCAATTATTACTTCTCGATACGCCTGGTCGGTTGAATACCTTTGTTTTGCTCTCTCAATTTTTACTTTTCGATACGCATGGTCGGTTGAATACCTTTGCTTTTCTCTTTTCAAGATACTATCTCTGTTGTTTGTGTAGTACTGTTTTTTCAAATTGCGTATAGCTTGCTTCGATCTAACCATTATTCTAATCAAGAATGAGAGAATTTACATCTTTGTCGTTCTTAAGTAGTAATTATGACGTCACGGCGTAATGATTTTATTGACGTCATGGCGCAATGATAATATTTCATGACGTCATCAGAAATAACAATATAATTTCGTGTTTTTCTATTCACGTCATAGCTCTAATATAAAGCTATGACGACATTCATTATTTATCTAGTAGGGTTTCAGACAAGGTAGTTCTAATGATGTACTTTTGTTTTGATCTTACTCTATTCTTAGGAGTTTTGGGTTTTTATATTTCTTAGCATGGGACTGATCGTCTCTTACTAGGTTGCTAGCTACTGCTGCAATCCAAATTATAAGAGGCAGCCTGGCCGAGTGGTCCAAGACACTGGTGTTAGCCACCAGTCTCTTCGGAGGCGTGGGTTCAAATCTTACCGCTGGTATACGATTATGTTTGAAAGACTGCAGTGTGAAAAGACATCAAAAATGCAGTTTTTGGTGGAAAAATTTATTCTCTTTTAGAAATAATTTATTTTAGTTACTATAAATTTTTAACCTAATTAATTTCCTTTAAAATGAGCTATTGAACAACCCTCTACGATGTTTCAGTGCCAAGCTATCTGTGGAAAAGAAAAAACAAAAGAGAAAAAAATATCCCGTTTGGGGAGAATAACGTGGTTAAAGTCAATTTTCTTGATTTTCAAGCCAATATATTGCCTTTGCTGTTCAAGCCAAGGGACAGAAAGTTTCCTATACAGGGGTTTCGGACAAGGCGGTTCTAATGGTGTACTTTTTGTTTTGATCTGACTCCTTTGTTAGGAGCTATGGGTTTTTATATTTCTTAACATTGGACGTGATCGTCTCTTACTAGGTTGCTAGCTACCACTGCAACCCGGATTGCTAGCTACCGCTGCAACCCGGATAATTATGACGTCACGGCGTAATGATTTTATTTCATGATGACGTCATAGCGCAATGATATTATTTCATGACGTCTTCAGAAACAACAATATAATTTCGTGTTTTTCTATTCACGTCATAGCTCTAATATAAAACTATGATGACATTCAATATTTATCTAGTAGGGTTTCAGACAAGGTAATTCTAATGATGTACTTTTGTTTTGATTTGACTCTATTTTTAGGAGTTTTATTATATTTCTTAGCATTGGACTGATCGTCTCTTACTAGATTGCTAGCTACTGCTGCAACCCAGATTCACATATACAGTTATTTATGAGAGGCAACCTGGCCCAGTGGTCCAAGGCACTGGTGTTAGCCACCAGTCTCTTCGGAGGCGTGGGTTCAAATCTTACCGCTGGTATACGATTATGTTTGAAAGACTGCAGTGTGAAAAGACATCAAAAATGCAGTTTTTGGTCGAAAAATTTATTCTCTTTTAGAAATAATTTATTTTAGTTACAAAAGGTTTTTAACCCAATTAATTTCCTTTAAAATGAGCTATTGAACAACCATCTACGATGTTCCAGTGCCAAGCTATCTCTGGAAACAAAGAAAAGAGAAAAAAATATCCCGTTTAGGCAGAATGTTGTAGTAGCTGCCACTTTTCTTGATTTTCAAGCCAATATATTTCCCTTGCTGTTCAAGTCAAGGGACAGACATTTTACTATACAGGGGTTTCGGACAAGGCGGTTCTAATGGTGTACTTTTTGTTTTCATCTGACTCCTTTTTTAGGAGTTAGGGGTTTTTATATTTCTTAACATTGGACGTGATCGTCTCTTACTAGGTTGCTAGCTACCGCTGCAACCCGGATAATCTGTACAACCTCGTAGAGAATTTAAATTTTTCATTATAGATTTTGTCACCCCAGTATCTACCCATTATTCTGGTAGCAACTTTTTTCTTATATATTTTTTGGTAATCTTCATCATTGTGATAACCCTCCTTAATCTTTTGTCTAGCCTGCTCAATTGTTGCTTCTCTATAAAGTTTATCATTGTGATAACGCTCCTTGATCTTTTGTCTAGCCTGCTCAATTCTTGCTTCTCTGTAATCTTCATCATTGTGATAACGCTCCTTGCTCTTTTGTCTAGCCTGCTCAATTGTTACTTCTCTGTAATCTTCATCATTACCATACCGTTCCTTGATCTTTTGTTTGGCTGTCTCAATTTTCACATGTCTATAATCTTCATCATTGTGATAACACATCTTGCTGTTTTGTTTTGCTCACTCAATTTTTACTTCTCGATACGCCTTTTCGGTTGAATACCTTTGCTTTTCTCTTTTCAAGACACTATCTCTGTTGTCTGTGTAGTACTGTTTTTTAACTTGCGTGCAGCTTGCTTTGATCTAACCATTATGTAATTAACGAATGAGACCATTTACATCTTTGTCGTTCTTAAGTAGTAATTTGTTTTGATCTGACTCTATTTTTAGGAGTTTTGGGTTTTTATATTTCTTAGAATGGGACTGATCGTCTCTTACTAGGTTGCTAGCTACTGCTGCAACCCAAATTATAAGAGGCAGCCTGGCCGAGTGGTCCAAGACACTGGTGTTAGCCACCTGTCTCTTCGAAGGCGTGGGTTCAAATCTTACCGCTGGTATACGATTATGTTTGAAATACTGCAGTGTGAAAAGACATCAAAAATGCAGTTTTTGGTGGAAAAATTTATTCTCTTTTAGAAATAATTTATTTTAGTTACTATAGATTTTTAACCCAATTAATGTCCTTTAAAATGAGCTATTGAACAACTCTCTACGATGTTCCAGTGCCAAGATATCTGTGGAAAAGAAAGAAAAAAAAAGAAAAAAATATCCCGTTTAGGCAGAATGTTGTAGTAGCTGCCACTTTTCTTGATTTTCAAGCCAATATATTTCCCTTGGTGTTCAAGCCAAGGGACAGAAAGTTTCTTCTGCAGGGGTTTCGGACAAGGTGGTTCTAATGGTGTACTTTTTGTTTTGATCTGACTCCTCTGTTAGGAGCTATGGGTTTTTATATTTCTTAACATTGGAAGTGATCGTCTCTTACTAGGTTGCTAGCTACCGCTGCAACCCGGATTGAATTACTAACCTATTCTATAATTAAGTTGCGTATAAAATTTAGTATAGGTAAGAGGTCGTTCTTTATTATAATTACTAGTTTGCTAGCTACCGCTGCAGCCCGGATCCTTTAAAATGAGCCATTAGACAGCTCTTTATTATGACTAGCTACCGCTGCAACCCGGATGACAACGAACTGTTTATTTAATACTTAAGCTGCTATGAGTTATAATTCGTCCTTATTGTAATCGTAAGAAAAATGATTCTATTTAAAAAATAATTTGCTTTATAATTACAAAAGGTTTTTAACCCCATTAATTTTCTTTAAAACAACTCTCTACGATGTTCCAGTGCCAAGCTATCTGTGGAATCACTAACCTATACTATAATTAAGTGGCGTATAAAATTTAGTATAGGCAAGAGGTCGTTCTTTATTATATGTAATTTCCTATACAGGGGTTTCGGACAAGGCAGTTCTAATGGTGTACTTTTCGTTTTGATCTGACTGCTTTTTTAGGAGCTATGGTTTTTTTTATTTCTTAACATTGTACGTGATCGTCTCTTACTAGGTTGCTAGCTACCGCTGCAACCCGGATAATATAAACCACCTTATATCAGTTACGATGGGCCAGAGATCGTTTTTTACTGTAAAAAAGAAAAAAATATCCCGTTTAGGCAGAATGTTGTAATAGCTGCCACTTTTCTTGATTTTCAAGCCAATATATTTCCCTTGCTGTTCAAGCCATGGGACAAAAAGTTTCCTATACGGAGGTTTCGGACAAAGCGGTTCTAATGGTGTACTTTTTGTTTTTATCTGACTCCTTTTTTAGGAACTATGGGTTTTTATATTTCTTAACATCGGACGTGATCGTCTCTTACTAGGTTGCTAGCTACCGCTGCAACCCGGATTGCTAACTACCGCTGCAACCCAGACTATTTGTGGAAGTTCTAACCTATACTGTTATTAAGTGGTATATAAAATTTAGTATAGGCAAGAGGTCGTTCTTTATTATAAAAATATCATTACAAACAGGAAAAAGCCTACGGCTTTTTCTTCTTTGAAATAGTAAGAGACAATCCTCAAGCAATCAAGTAGCTATCTAAGTCCAATGTATGCAGTGGTATGTTATTCTAATGATCGTATTTTAATGTAATTTTCTTGATTTTCCAGCCAATATATTTCCCTTGCTGTTCAAGCCAAGGGACTAAAAGTTTCCTATACAGGGATTTCAGACAAGGCGGTTCTAATGGTGTACTTTGTGTTTTGATCTGACTCCTTTTTAGGAACTATGAGTTTTTATATTTCTTAACATTGGGCGTGATCGTTTCTTAATAGGTTGCTAGCTACCACTGCAACCCAAACTAAATTGCAAGATACCGCTGCAACCCGAATAATTCACAAACACCATTTATGATGAGCTATATTTGTCCTTTATGTAACTACACCTGAAACAACCATATATCAGTTAGTATGGGAGATAGATCGTTCTTTACTGTCATCTTTGAAAAGACTGCAGTATGAAAATACATCAGAAAATCAATTTTTTTTGACAAAATTGATTCTACTTTAAAAAGTATTTTATTTTTAATTACAAAAAGCAGTAGATGTAGCAATTTCCTTTAAAATGAGCCATTATACAGCTCTCTATGATTTTTCAGTGCCCAGCTAGCTGAGGAGGAAAAAAAAAGCGGAAAGAAAAACACATCCCGTTTGTGGAGAATAACGTGGTAAAAGTCAATTTTCATGATTTTCAAGCTAATATATTTTCTTTGTTATTCAAGCCAAAGGGCAGTAAGTTTCCTTTATAGGGGTTTCAGACAAGGCGGTTCTAATGGTGTACTTTTTGTTTTGATCTGACTCTTTTTTTAGGAGTTGGGGGTTTTATATTTCTTAACATTGGAGGTGATCGTCTCTTACTAGGTTGCTAGCTACCGCTGTAACCCGAACTTCACCAGCCTATAATATAATTAGGTTGCCTATGCAAGCTAGTATAGGCAAGAGCTCGTTCTTTATTGTAAAAATTAAGAAATTACTATTACTGATTAGGCATCATAGATATTTTTGCAGTTTACATAATAATTTTAGCGATTAAGCCAAAAAAGAAAATTTTGGTTCCAGGAGTTTCGGTTACTATTGAGACAAGTAGCTATTATTACTATAGAGTTCATTACTATGAACTGTTTGAATGCTTCAAAATTCAAATATCTTTGAAAAGACTGCAGCATGAAAATACATCAAAAATGCAATTTTTTTGACAAAATTGATTCTACTTTAAAAAAGTATTTTATTTTTAATTACAAAAGGCACTAGATGTTGCAATTTCCTTTAAAATGAGCTATTATACAGCTCTATGATTTTCCAGTGCCCAGCTAGCTGAGAAGGAAAATCAAGTGGAAAGAAAAACAATATCCCGTTTGTGGAGAATAACGCGGTAAAAGTCAATTTGCTTGATTTTCAAGCCAATATATTTTCTTTGTTATTCAAGCCAAAGGGCGGGAAGTTTCCTTTATAGAGGTTTCGGACAAGGCGGTTCTAATGGTGTACTTTTTGTTTTGATCTGACTCTTTTTTAGGATTTGGGGGGTATTATATTTCTTTACATTGGAGGTGATCGTCTCTTACTAGGTTGCTAGCTACCGCTGCAACCCGGAAAATATCCTATGTGGTTTAGAGGTTGGAATAGCTCTCACCCAGTTGGCTTGAGTTCAATTTCCGCATGGGAAATTTTTACTTATGATGAATTCTTAAGGAATTTAATTAGAATTTCTTAATGTAATAAAAATAATTTGTTTTAATTACAAAAGGTTTTTAACCCCATTAATTTCCTTTAAAATGAGCCATTGCACAACTCTCTACGATGTTCCAGTGCAAAGCTTTCTTTTGAATTACTAACCTATACTATAATTAAGTGGCGTATAAAATTTAGTATAGGCAAGAAGTCGTTCTTTATTATAATTCTGTATTATAATTACTATACAGGGGTTTCGGACAAGGCGGTTCTAATGGTGTACTGTTTGTTTTGATCTGACTCCTTTTTTAGGAGCTAAGGGTTTTTATATTTCTTAACATTGGACGTGATCGTCTCTTACTAGGTTGGTAGGTACCGCTGCAACCCGGAGGATAGCTACTGCTGCAACGCAGATTCACATATATAGTTATAAGAGGCAGCGTGGCCGAGTGGTCCAAGGCGCTGGAATTATCCCCCAGTCTCTTCGGAGGCGTGGGTTAAAATCTTACCGCTGGTATACGATTATTATTCATGTACAAAAATCAAATATCTTTGAAAAGATTGCAGTGTGATAAGACATCAAAAATGTAGTTTTTAATTGAAAATATTATTCTCTCTTAGTAATAACTTATTTTAGTAACAAAAGATTTTTAACCCAATTAATTTGCTTTAAAATGAGCCATTGAACAAATCTCAACGATGTTCCAGTACCAAGCTATCTGTGAAAAAGAAAAAAATATTCCGTTTGTGGAGAATAAGGTGGTTAAAGTCAATTTTCTCGATTTTCAAGCCAATATATTTCCCTTGCTGTTGAAGCCAAACAACAGAAAGTTTACTATACAGGGTTTTCGGACAAGGCGGTTCTAATGGTGTACTTTTTATTTTGATCTGACCCTTATTTTAGGAGTTAGGGGTTTTTATATTTCTTAACATTGGACGTGATCGTCTCTTACTAGGTTGCTAGCTACCGCTGCAAACCGGAAAAATAATGTAAAAAAATCAAATATCTTTGAAAAGACTGCAGTATGAAGAGACATCAAAAATCTAGTTATTAGTGAAAATTTATTCTCTTTTAGAAATAATTTAATTTAGTTACAAAAGAATTTTAACCCAATTAATTTCCTTTAAAATGAGCCATTAAAAAACTCTTTACGATGTTCCAGTGCCAAGCTATCTTTGGAATTACTAACCTATACTATAATTAATTGGCGTTATAAATACTGTTGAGGTTTCGAGCTTCTATGTAATTTTAAAAATAATTTAGTTTATAATTAGTAAAGGTGTATACTATAATTAATTGGCGTTATAAATACTGTTGAGGTTTCGAGCTCCGATGTAATTTTAAAAATAATTTAGTTTATAATTAGAAAAGGTGTTTAACCCCATTAATTTCCTTTAAAATGAGCCATTAAACAACTCTCTACGATGTTCCATTGCCAAGCTATCTGTGGAGTTACTAACCTATACTATAATTAAGTAGCGTATAAAATTTAGAATAGGCAAAAGGTCGTTCTTTATTATAATTACTATACAGGGGTTTCGGACAAGGCAGTTCTAATGGTGTACTTTTTGTTTTGATCTGACTCCTTTTTTAGGAGCTAAGGGTTTTTATATTTCTTAACATTGGACGTGATCGTCTCTTACTAGGTTGCTAGCTACCACTGCAACCCGGATGATAGCTACTGCTGCAACGCAGATTCACATATATAGTTATAAAAGGCAGCTTGGCCGAGTGGTCCAAGGCACTGGTATTATCCCCCAGTCTCTTCGGAGGCGTGGGTTAAAATCTTACCGCTGGTATACGATTATTATTCATGTACAAAAATCAAATATCTTTGAAAAGATTGCAGTGTGATAAGACATCAAAAATGTAGTTTTTAATTGAAAATATTATTCTCTCTTAGAAATAACTTATTTTAGTAACAAAATATTTTTAACCCAATTAATTTGCTTTAAAATGAGCCATTGAACAAATCTCTACGATGTTCCAGTACCAAGCTATCTGTGAAAAAGAAAAAAAAGAAAAAAATATTCCGTTTGTGGAGAATAACGTGGTTAAAGTCAATTTTCTTGATTTTCAAGCCAATATATTTCCCTTGCTGTTCAAGCCAAACAACAGAAAGTTTACTATACAGGGTTTTCATACAAGGCGGTTCTAATGGTGTACTTTTTATTTTGATCTGACCCTTTTTTTAGGAGTTAGGGGTTTTTATATTTATTAACATTGGACATGATCGTCTCTTACTAGGTTGCTAGCTACCACTGCAGACCGGAAAAATAATGTACAAAAATCAAATATTTTTGAAAAGACTGCAGTATGAAGAGACATCCAAAATCCAGTTATTAGTGAAAAATTTATTCTCTTTTAGAAATAATTTAATTTAATTACAAAAGAATTTTAACCCAATTAATTTCCTTTAAAATGAGCCATTAAAAAACTCTTTACGATGTTCCAGTGCCAAGCTATCTTTGGAATTACTAACTTATACTATAATTAATTGGCGTTATAAATACTGCTGAGGTTTCGAGCTCCTATCTGCAAAAATGTGGAATTTGATTTGATTTTTTTTTGGCTGAATTGCTTAATAAATCAAATATTTTTGAGAAGACTGCAATATTTAAAGATAAGTGATAAAAGTATCATCTGTATCATATTGTTAATTTTACAACTTTAATTAATGACGTCATAGTCTGAGTGGCAAGCACAATCGGCCTTTAACCAAAAGTTTGGTGGCTCAAAGCCAGCCAGGATCATTTTCTTTAATTTGTAATTCAGCAATCAATAAAATTATAACATTACTGCATCATTAACTAGTATAGGCTTTTGTAGTATAGGCAAGAGTTCGTTCTTTATTATAACATCCCTGATGTTAGCTACCTTATCAAGGCTCTCACCAAATAATTTTATTATTGTATTTTCATCCTCAGAAACTCTAATATTGCTATCACCGTAAATGAAGTCTTGACTATTATTACGACAGAGTCTACTTGACACTTCTTCTATGTAATGACTTAGTTCCTTGTACGAGCCCTCGACTTTTAGTAGATTAATATGTTGTATAATCTTACATTTTGATACTGCCTTATATACGCTATTAATGAAACAGTTCAAGACAGAAAAATGTGGAGCTAGTGCCCTTAGAGAACGCAAATAGCTCTGACATCCCTCATTTGGGCTACAGTATAACGAATGCCCATGCTTTCTTGTGTCCTTGTAATTGATTTCACAATAATCCAAGCCGCCAAGGTAGAAATTAACCACTTTGTCAGTTGAAAATTTTAATGCTATATTATTTTCAAGGATATCAAAATGAATTTGACATAATTCAATATCCGTCGGATAGAGCTTGCAGATATCAGGGTGACATTACCAAGTAACCTGTTGCCCAATTTTTGGTTTTGAATGTTTACTCAAATTGTTATAGGTGACTTCAGCCATCATAATTTTCTTGTCAGATCTAGTTTTAGAGCATTCTTCAATAGTTGTCTCGTATTTTTCAGGACAGTTTGTTCTACTACACAGAGAATATTTTGCCAAATATTCAGTAGAACTAAAAGAACTGTTTAAAACACAGTTAGAAATGCTTTTTTCTTGAGTCGGTGTTCCAGGAATTTGTTCTAAATCATTAGTCTTACAAACACATTTACTAATAACCCTAACAGGCTCGTTTTCGCCATAATTGAAAAACATTGCTTTTCCTTCGCTGTTGATTGGTATGCTTGTATATATATTTTTATTGCTGCTACATAAACTGCAATTGCTCCTTCCAAAATTAATATACGAATTTTCTAAGAAGTACGCCTCCGTATATTCACTGTGTTGTCGAAAATTTTCCATTGCATATATAAACTGTTCCGCAGTTGCCAATCCATACCTTGGAAGCTTTTCGTTAAACTGACAACATTTCTTTTGGATATTACTATGAAGCTTTGCCAAAGAATTTCTAGCCGACTTTTCAACAGCATCCGCTCTTTCAAAGAGAATTTTAATCTGTAATTTTGAATACTTTTCATGATCCCGATAAAACATGCGTAAAATGTTTCTCAATTTACAAAGATCAGCCTGCATTTTTGCCATCTTCTTGTATTTCTGAATCTAATTTTTCCCTTTGTCCTTATGCGTTCTTCGGTACAACCTCGCAGAGAATTTAATTTTTTCATTATAGATTTTGTCACCCCAGTAACGCTCCTTGATCTTTTGTTTGGCTGCCTCAATTTTTACTTCTCGATACACCTGGACGGTTGAATACCTTTGCTTTTGGTTTTTCTTATATTTGATGCGGTAATCTTTATCATTGTGATAACTCTCCTTGAACTTTTGTTTGGCTGTCTCAATTTTTGCATGTCTATAATCTTCATCATTTTGATAAGACATCTTGCTGTTTTGTTTTGCTCTCTCAATTTTTACTTCGCGATACGCCTGGTCGGTTGAATACCTTTGCTTTTCTCTTTTCAAGATACTATCTCTGTTGTTTGTGTAGTACTGTTTTTTTTAACTTGCGTGTAGCTTGCTTGATTGAAACCATTATATAAATATGAATGAGAACATTTACAGTTCTGACGCTTCTTATATAGTGATTATGACATCACGGCGTAAGGATTTTATTGACGTCATGGCTCAATGATATTATTTGATGACGTCGTCAGAAACCACAACATAATTTCGTGTTTTTCTATTCACGTCATAGCTCTAATATAAAACTATGATGACATTCATTATTTATCTAGTAGGGTTTCAGATAAGGTAGTTCTAATGATGTACTTTTGTTTTGATCTGACTCTATTTTTAGGAGTTTTGTTATATTTCTTAGCATTGGACTGATCGTCTCTTACTAGGTTGCTAGCTACTGCTGCAACCCAGATTCATATATATATTATTTATGAGAGGTAGCCTGGCCGAGTTGTCCAAGGCACTGGTGTTAGCCACCATTCTCTTCGGAGGCGTGGGTTCAAATCTTACCGCTGGTATAATGTTTGAAATACTGCAGTGTTAAAAGACATCGAAAATGCAGTTTTTGGTGGAAAAATTTATTCTCTTTTAGAAAAAATTTATTTTAGTTACAAAAGGTTTTAAACCCAATTAATTTCCTTTAAAATGAGCTATTGAACAACTCTCTACGATGTTCCAGTGCCAAGCTATCTCTGGAAAAGAAAGAAAAGAGAAAAAAATATCCCGTTTGGGGAGAATAACGTGGTTAAAGTCAATTTTCTTGATTTTCAAGCCAATATATTTCCCTTGCTGTTTAAGCCAAGGGACAGAAAGTTTCCTATACAGGGGTTTCGGACAAGGCGGTTCTAATGGTGTACTTTTTGTTTTGATCTGACTCCTTTTTTAGGAACTATGGGTTTTTATATTTCTTAACATTGGACGTGATCGTCTCTTACTAGATTGCTAGCTACCGCTGCAACCCATATTGCTAGCTACCACTGCAACCCGGATGTTATATTTCTTAGCATTGGACTGATCATCTCTTACTAGGTTGCTAGCTACTGCTGCAACCCAAATTCACATATATATTTATTTATGAGAGGCAGCCTGGCCGAGTGGTCCAAGGCACTGGTGTTAGCCACCAGTCTCTTCGGAGGCGTGGGTTCATATCTTACCGCTGGTATACGATTATGTCTGAAAGACTGCAGTGTGAAAAGACATCGAAAATGCAGTTTTTGGTGGAAAAATTTATTCTCTTTTAGAAATAATTTATTTTAGTTACAAAAGGTTTTTAACCCAATTAATTTCCTTTAAAAGGAGCTATTGAACAACCCTCTACAATGTTCCAGTGCCAAGCTATCTCTGGATACAAAAAAAGAAAAGAGAAAAAAAATATCCCGTTTGGGGAGAATAACGTGGTTAAAGTCAATTTTTTTGATTTTCAAGCCAATATATTACCCTTGCTGTTCAAGCCAAGGGGCAGAAAGTTTTTTATACAGGGGTTTCGGACAAGGCGGTTCTAATGGTGTACTTTTTGTTTTGATCTGACTCCTTTTTTAGGAACTATGGGTTTTTATATTTCTTAACATTGGACGTGATCGTCTCTTACTAGGTTGCTAGCTACCGCCGCAACCCGGATCTCAACATTGGATGTGATCGTCTCTTACTAGGTTGGTAGCTACTGCTGCAACTCGGATTACAACCACGAACTTTTTGATTTAACACTTCACTTACTATGGGTTACAGTTCGTTCCTTAATGTAAAAATTGATCATGTAGCTAACTAAGTCCAATGCATGCAATAACTTTTTATTCCAATGATCGTCTTTTAATATAACACATCAGTTACTATGGGAGAGAGATCGTTCCTTAGTGTAATTTACTCTAATAATAATTGACAAACACCATTTACGATAAGTTATATCGGTCCTTTATGTAATTTTCAAGCCAATATATTTCCCTCTCTGTTCAAGCCAAAGGGCGGTGAGTTTCCTTTCATGGGGTTTCGGACAAGGCGGTTCTATTGGTGTACTTTTTGTTTTGATCTGACTCCTTTTTAGGAACTGTGGGTTTTTACATTTCTCAACATTGGACTTGATCGTCTCTTACTAGGTTGCTAGCTACCGCTGCAACCCGGATTACAAACAGGAAAAAGCCTATGGCTTTTTCTTCTTTGAAATAGTAAGAGACGAACCTCAAAGAATCAGGCAGCTAACTAAGTCCAATATAAGCAATTGTTTGTTCTTCTAATGATCATCTTTTAATTTGGCGTTTCTTACTAGGTTGCTAGCTACCACTTATACTCGGATTATGTAATTAATAAGTTGCTAGCTACCGCTGCAACATAGATATTCTTATTTCTGCTACTATGGGCTAAGGTTCGTTCTTTCATGTAAAACTAGCAAAACATTTTTCAAGTCTGATGAAGATTTAACTAATGTGTCAAAAGTAAGGTTGCAAGTCGACGACTTTGTTTTGGCCTTATTATAATTGGTATGGTGAAATAATAATATGCATATGGTTCTTAAATCATACTTCTTTATGGTTCCATATGGTCTAGTGGCTAGGATAGTTAACTTTCACTCAACAGGCCCGGGTTTGATTCCCGGTGTGGAAAATTTTTAACTCTATAATCTTCGAACAATTTGAACCTTTTATAATTTATAATGATGTATAATATAAATACTGTAATCTTAACTATAGTGAAGTTGCCTTCGCAAGTTAGTATAGGGAAGAGTTCGATCTTTATTATATTGCAGTTAATTAAAATTATTATATTTAAAAGTTTCAGGATTTATTCTAGTTTCAGTTAACAAATTAACCGTTAAATTAGTTAAATTAACCCAAAAATTACTGCATTTTACATAATAATGGATAATTATATACAAAAACCTAATTGACAAACACCACTCATGATGAACTATATCGGTCCTTCATGTAATTTTCTTGATTTTCAAGCCAATATATTTCCCTTGCTGTTCAAGCCAAATGACAGAAAGTTTCCTATACGGGTGTTTCGGACAAGGCGGTTCTAATGGTGTACTTTTTGTTTTGATCTGACTCTTTTTTTAAGAGCTATGCGTTTTTATATTTCTTAACATTGGACGTGATCGTCTCTTACTAGGTTGCTAGCTACCGCTGCAGCCCGGATTAAAAAATTATTATCATATCTTATATGTAACTTTTATTTTATAAGTGTTCGATAGTCTAATGGTAAGCATGCCTACTTGTTACCTGGGAGAATGGGGTTTGATTCCCCGTCAGGGAGAACTTTTAATATGTTGAATTAAAAGCACTATCTTTTCAATTTAAAATTTAAAAAATAAACTTGTTTATTTATATTCTAGCTAAAATAATGAAGATAATATGAATGTACCACAGGGTTCAGTTTCTTTGGACTTGAGTTCGTTTTTTAACTATAAATACAAACAGGAAAAAGCCTACGGCTTTTTCTTCTTTTAAATAATAAGAGACGAAACTCAAACAATCAAGCAGCTAACTAAGTCGATGTATGGAATGGTTTGTTATTTCAGTGATCGTCTTTTAATGTAAATCATTATAGCTTTTGTCACCCCAGTATCTACCCATTATTCTGGCAGCAACTTTTTTCTTATGTTTGTTTCGGTAATCTTCATCATTATCATACCGTTCCTTGCTCTTTTGTCTAGCCTGCTTAATTGTTGCTTCTCTATAAAGTTTATCATTTTGATAACGCTCCTTCTTCTTTTGTTTGGCTGTCTCAATTTTTACTTCTCGATACACCTGGACGGTTGAATACCTTTGCTTTCGGTTTTTCTTATATTTGATGTGGTAATCTTCATCATTGTGATAACTCTCCTTGAACTTTTGTTTGGCTGTCTCAATTTTTGCATGTCTATAATCTTCATCATTTTGATAACACGTCTTGCAGTTTTGTTTTGCTCTCTCAATTTTTACTTCTCGATACGCCTGGTCGGTTGAATACCTTTGCTGTTCTCTTTTCACGATACTATCTCTTTTGTCTGTGTAGTACTGTTTTTTTTAACTTGCGTGCAGCTTGCTTTGATCTAACCATTATGTAATTCACGAATGACACCATTTTCATCTTTGTAGTTCTTAAGTAGTAATTATGACGTCACTGCGTAATGGTTTTATTTCATGATGACGTCGTGGCGCAATGATATTATTTCATGACGTCTTCAGAAACCACAACATAATTTCGTGTTTTTCTATTCACGTCATAGCTCTAATATAAAGCTATGACGACATTCATTATTTATCTAGTAGGGTTTCAGACAAGGTAGTTCTAATGATGTACTTTTGTTTTGATCTGACTCTTTTTTTAGGAGTTTTGGGTTTTTATATTTCTTAGCATGGGACTGATCGTCTCTTATTAGGTTGCTAGCTACTGCTGCAACCCAAATTATAAGAAGCAGCCTGGCCGAGTGGTCCAAGGCACTGGTGTTAGCCACCAGTCTCTTTGGAGGCGTGGGTTCAAATCTTACCGCTGGTATACGATTATGTTTGAAAGACTGCAGTGTGAAAAGACATCAAAAATGCAGTTTTTGGCGGAAAAATTTATTCTCTTTTAGAAATAATTAATTTTAGTTACTATAGATTTTTAACCCAATTAATTTCCTTTAAAATGAGCTATTGAACAACCCTCTACGATGTTCCAGTGCCAAGCTATCTGTGGAAAAGAAAGAAAAGAGAAAAAAAAATGTCCCGTTTAGGCAGAATATTGTAGTAGCTGCCACTTTTCTTGATTTTCAAGCCAATATATTTCCCTTGCTGTTCAAGCCAGGGGACAGAACGTTTCCTATACAGGGGTTTCGGACAAGGCTGTTCTAAGGGTGTACTTTTTGTTGTGATCTGATTCCTCGGTTAGGAACTATGGGTTTTTATATTTCTTAACATTGGACGTGATCGTCTCTTACTAGGTTGCTAGCTACCGCTGCAACCCGGATGGATAGCTTGCAGCTACCCCTGGAACCACCATATATCACTTACTATGGGTAAGAGATCGTTCTTTACTGTACAACCCGGAAGGGTTTCGGACAAGGCGGTTCTAATGGTGTACTTTTTGTTTTGATCTGACTATTTTTCTATGAGTTAGGGGTTTTTATATTTCTTAACATTGGACGTGATCGTCTCTTACTAGGTTGCTAGCTACCGCTGCAACCCGGACAAACAGGATAAAGCCTACGTTATTTTCTTCTTTTAAATAGTAAGAGACAATACTCAAAAATCAAGTAGCTAACTAAGTCTAATGTATGGAATGGTTTGTTATAATAGTGATCGTCTTTTAATGTAATATATGATTACAAACAGGAAAAAGCCTACGGCTTTTTCTTCTTTGGAATAGTAAGAGACGACCTGGCTACAAACTATGATTATGGCATCAATGATCAATCTTTAACATGAAATGTTCTTTTTTGTAATGGTTTGTTCTTTACTAGGTTTCAGAAACCTCTGCAGCCATGATACTGATGGAAATTACATAATTCCTATCTATGCTTCAGTTAACATAGGCTAAGTGTCGTTCTTTACTGTAACAAACAGGAAAAAGCCTACGGTATTTTCTTCTTTTAAATAGTAAGAGACAATACTCAAAAAATCAAGTAGCTAACTAAGTCTAATGTATGGAATGGTTTGTTATAATAGTGATCGTCTTTTAATGTAATCTGAGCTGGCAATGTGTCGTCTCTGTGTATGTTTCGTCTCTGTCTCGTAGCTGTTAAGTATCTTTGCAATATCTGTGTAGTTGCTTTGCAGTCGTCTCTTTGTCGTCTCTGTGCCGTAGCTACCGCTCCAACCCGGAAAAATATATCAGTTACTATGGGCCAGAGATCGTTCTTTACTGTAATAATTATGTTTATAATTTGTTCTTTAACATAAACTTCATTAATCGGATATTTTAATATATCCTATATGGTCTAGAGGTTGGGATAGCTGTCACCCAGCAGGCTTGAGTTCAATTTCCGTACGGGAAATTTTTACTTATGATGATTTCTTAAGGAACATAATTAAAATTTCTTAATGTAATAAAAATAATTTGTTTTAATTACAAAAGGTTTTTAACCCAATTAATTTCCTTTAAAATGAGCCATTGAACAACTCTCTACGATGTTCCAGTGCCATGCTATCTGTTCAATTACTAACCTATACTATAATTAAGTGGTGTATAAAATTTAGTATAGGCAAGAGGTCGTTCTTTATTATAATAATGTAAAAAAAAATATAAATACTGTAATCTTAACTATAGTAAAGTTGCGTATGCAAGTTAGTATAGGGAAGAGTTTGATCTTTATTATACTGGAAACAAAGAAAAGAGAAAAAATATCCCGTTTAGGCAGAATGTTGTAGTAGCTGCCACTTTTCTTGATTTTTTAGTACTGATTTTTTAACTTGCGTGTAGCTTGCTTTGATCTAGCCATTATGTATTCATGAATGAGACCATTTACAGTTTTGACGTTTCTTATATAGTAATTATGACGTCACTGCATCAAAAATACAGTTTTTATTGGAAAAATTTATTCTCTTTTAGAAATAATTTATTTTAGTTACTATAGATTTTTAACCCAATTAATTTCCTTTAAAATGAGCTATTGAACAACCCTCTACGATGTTCCAGTGCCAAGCTATCTCTGGATACAAAAAAAGAAAAAAAAATATCCCGTTTGGGGAGACTAACGTGGTTAAAGTCAATTTTCTTGATTTTCAAGCCAATATATTTCCCTTGCTGTTCAAGCCAAGGGACAGAAAGTTTCCTATACAGGGGTTTCGGACAAGGCGGTTCTAATGGTGTACTTGTTTTGATCTGACTCCTTTTTTAGGAGCTATGGGTTTTTATATTTCTTAACATTGGACGTGATCGTCTCTTACTAGGTTGCTAGCTACCGCTGCAACCCGGATGATCTGACTCTGTTGTTAGGAGTTTTGCTATATTTCTTAGCATTGGACTGATCGTCTCTTACTAGATTGCTAGCTACTGCTGCAACCCAGATTCACATATATAGTTATTTATGAGAGGCAACCTGGCCGAGTGGTCCAAGGCACAGGTGTTAGCCACCAGTCTCTTCGGAGGCGTGGGTTCAAATCTTACCGCTGGTATACGATTATGTTTGAAAGACTGCAGTGTGAAAAGACATCGAAAATGCAGTTTTTGGTGGAAAAATTTATTCTTTTTTAGAAATAATTTATTTTAGTTACAAAAGGTTTTTAACCCAATTAATTTCCTTTAAAATGAGCTATTGAACAACCCTCTACGATGCTCCAGTGCCAAGCTATCTCTGGAAACAAATAAAAAAAGAAAAAAAGAAAAAAATAACCCGTTTAGGAAGAATGTTGTAGTAGCTGCCACTTTTCTTGATTTTCAAGCCAATATATTGCCCTTGCTGTTCAAGCCAAGGGACAGAAAGTTTCCTATACAGGGGTTTCGGACAAGGCGGTTCTAATGGTGTACTTTTTGTTTTGATCTGACTCCTTTTTTAGGAACTAGGGGTTTTTATATTTCTTATCATTGGACGTGATCGTCTCTTACTAGGTTGCTAGCTACCGCTGCAACCCGGACTAATTACAAACAGGAAAAAGCCTACGGCTTTTTCTTCTTTGAAATAGTAAGAGACGAACCTCAAACGATCAAGTAGCTAACAAAGTCCAATGTAGGCAATAGTTTTTTATTCCAATGATCGTTCTTTAATGTAATTTTTAACTTGCGTGTAGCTTGCTTGATTGAAACCATTATGTAACCATTAGTTGAATGTTTAAGTCACGCATCAAGCATCAAGAACCTAACAAAAAATTTAACTAATTTTTAAATTTTCAGGTATTTTTCTAGTCTAAATTAAAAGATTAAAACTATTGTTCAGACACCATAAATATTTTTGCAGTTTATAACTTTAGCGATTCTAAACTAAAAACGAAAATAAAATAAAAATTATTTTTTTCAATTTTTACGTCACGTCAGTCATTAAGTCATATATGGTTATTAGTACACAATAGGTTTTAGATATTACGTCATGTCACTTATTACGTCATATATGGTTATTAGTAGATAATCGGTAAAATATTCGTTCTTTATTATAACTTAAAATGATCCATTGAACAACTCTCTACGATGTTCCAGTGCTAAGCTATCTATGGAATATAAAGTTTAAAATATAACCTTACCACGAACTGTTTGATTGCTTCAAAAATCAAATGTCTTTGAAAAGACAGCAGTATGGAAATACATAAAAAAAAGTTTTTATTGGAAAAATTTATCCTGTTTTAAAATAATTTGTTTTAGTTACAAAATGTTTTAACTCAATTAATTTCCTTTAAAATGAGCCATTGAACAACTCTTTACGATTTTCCAGTGCAAAGCTATCTCTGGAAAAGAAGAAAAAAAGGAAAAAAATATCCCGTTTGTGGAGAATAGCGTGGTTAAAGTCAATTTTCTTCATTTTCAATCCAATATATTTCCCTTGCTGTTCAAGCCAAAGGGCGGTAAGTTTAATTTCAAGGGGTTTCACGTGATCGTGAAACATTGGACGTGATCGTCTCTTACTAGGTTGCTGGCTACCGCTGCAACCCAGATGACTCTTTTTTTCTGGAGTTAGGGGTTTTTATATTTCTTAACATTGGACGTCATCGTCTCTTACTAGGTTGCTAGCTACCGCTGCAACCCAGATATTAAAAACAGAAAAAGCCTACGGATTTTTTTTCTTTGAAATAGTAAGAGACGAACCTCAAACGATCAAGTAGCTAACTAAGTCCAATATATGCAATAATTTTTTATTCCAATGATCGTCTTTTAATGTATATGTAACCCAGATTATATTAAAAATTTTCAGTTAGTATAAGCTTGAGCTCGTTCTTTATTGTAATACTAGGTTGCTAGCTACCGCTGCAACCCGGATATGCAACCCGGATTATATTAAAAATTTTCAGTTAGTATAGGCTTGAGCTCGTTCTTTATTGTAATCATCATTATCATACCGTTCCTTTCTCTTTTGTCTAGCCTGCTCAATTCTTGCTTCTCTGTAATCTTTATCATTGTGATAACGCTCCTTGATCTTTTGTCTAGCCTGCTCAATTTTTACTTCTCGATACGCCTGGTCGGTTGAATACCTTTGCTTTTCTGTTTTCAAGATACTATCTCTGTTGTTTGTGTAGTACTTTTTTTTTAACTTGCGTGCAGCTTGCTTGATTGAAACCATTATGTAATTATGAATGAGAACATTTACAGTTCTGACGCTTCTTATATAGTAAATATGACGTCACGGCGTAATGCTTTTATTTCATGATGACGTCATAGCGCAATGATATTATTTCATGACGTCTTCAGAAACAACAATATAATTTCGTGTTTTTCTATTCACGTCATAGCTCTAATATAAAACTATGACGACATTCATTATTTATATAGTAGGGTTTCAGACAAGGTAATTCTATTGATGTACTTTTGTTTTGATTTGAATCTATTGTTAGGAGCCTTGTTATATTTCTTATCATTGGACTGATCGTCTCTTACTAGATTACTAGCTATTGCTGCAACCCAGATTCACATATATAGATATTTATCAGAGGCAGCCTGGCCGAGTGGTCCAAGGCACTGGTGTTAGCCACCAGTCTCTTCGGAGGCGTTGGTTCAAATCTTACCGCTGGTATACAATTATGTTTGAAAGGCTGCAGTGTGAAAAGACATCAAAAATGCAGTTTTTTGTGGAAAAATTATTCTCTTTTGAAAATAATTTATTTTAGTTACAAAAGGTTTTCAACCCAATTAATTTCCTTTAAAATGAGCTATTGAACAACCCTCTACGATGTTCCAGTGCCAAGCTATCTGTGGAAAAGAAAAAAAGAAAAAATATAATAGGTTGCTAGCTACCGCTGCAACCCGGATTATTGAACACAGGAAAAAGCCTACGGCTTTTTCTTCTCTGAAATAGTAAGAGACGAGTCTCGAGCAATCAAGTAGCTAGCTAATTCCAATGTATGCAATTTTTTGTTATTCCAATGATCGTCTTTTATTGTAACTAGTTTTCAGCCATCTCTACAGCCATGATACTGATGGAAATTACATAATCCCTATTTATGTGTTAGTTAACATGGGCAAGGTGTCGTTCTTTACTGTAACAACCCGGAAAACCTTAACTATAATTAAGTGGCGTTTGTTTTGCTCTCTCAATTATTACTTCTCGATACGCCTGGTCGGTTGAATACCTTTGCTTTTTTCTTTTCAAGTTACTATCTCTGTTGTTTGTGTAGTACTGTTTTCTCAACTTGCGTATAGCTTGCTTGATTGAAACCATTATGTAATTATGAATGAGAACATGATACAGTTCTGACGCTTCTTATATAGTAATTATGACGTCACGGCGTAATGATTTTATTGACGTCATAGCGCAATGATATTATTTCATGACGTCTTCAGAAACAACAATATATTTTCGTGTTTTTCTATTCACGTCATAGCTCTAATATAAAACTATGACGACATTCAATGTTTATCTAGTAGGGTTTCAGACAAGGTAATTCTAATGATGTACTTTTGTTTTGATTTGACTCTATTTTTAGGAGTTTTGTTATATTACTTAGCATTGGACTGATCGTCTCTTACTAGATTGCTAGCTACTGCCGCAACCCAGATTCACATATATATTTATTTATGAGAGGCAACCTGACCGAGTGGTCCAAGGCACTGGTGTTAGCCACCAGTCTCTTTGGAGGCATGGGTTCAAATCTTACCGCTGGTATACGATTATGTTTGACAGACTGCAGTGTGAAAAGACATCGAAAATGCAGTTTTTGGTGGAAAAATTTATTCTCTTTTAGAAATAATTTATTTTAGTTACAAAAGGTATTTAACCCAATTAATTTCCTTTAAAATGAGCTATTGAACAACCCTCTACTATTTTCCAGTGCCAAGCTATCTCTGGATACAAAAGAAAAGAGAAAAAAAATATCCCGTTTGTGGAGACTAACGTGGTAAAAGTCAATTTGCTTGATTTTCAAGCCAATATATTTTCTTTGTTATTTAAGCCAAAGGGCGGTAAGTTTCCTTTATAGAGGTTTCGGACAAGGCGATTCTAATGGTGTACTTTTTGTTTTGATCTGACTCCTCTGTTAGGAACTATGGGTTTTTTATTTCTTAACATTGGACGTGATCGTCTCTTACTAGGTTGCTAGCTACCGCTGCAACCCGGATACCACTGCAACCCGGATCAATACTACGAATAGACTTCGGTCCTTACTGTAATTTACTTTTTGTTTTGATCTGACTCCTTTTTTAGGAACTATGGGCTTTTATATTTCTTAAGATTGGACGTGATCGTCTCTTACTAGGTTGCTAGCTGCCGCTGCAACCCGGATTAGAAGGAAATAAGTTTTTTATATTTTAAGTACATATTACATATTACTCACGGTACAAAAAGTTTACTTTTAGAACCGCCTTGTCCGATACCCTTACACAGGATTTCCTATAATTAACAAAATAAACCATATTACAAACAGGAAAAAGCCTACGGCTTTTTCTTTTTTGAAATAGTAAGAGACGAATCTTAACACATCCAGTAGCTAACTAAGTTCAATGTATCTTAGTAGGTTGCTAACTACCGCTGCAACCCAGACTAGTTTTCAGCCATCTCTACAGCCATGATACTAAGAGAAATTACATAATCCTATTTATGTTTCAGTTAATATGGGCTAGGTGTCGTTCTTTATTGTAACAGTTGGCTTGAGTTCAAATTCCGTATGGGAAATTCTTACTTATGATGATTTCTTAAGGAATATAATTAAAATTTCTTAATGTAATAAAAATAATGTTTTAATTACAAAAGGTTTTTAACCCCATTAATTTCCTTTAAAATGAGCCATTTAACAACTCTTTACGATGTTCCAGTGCCCAGCTATCTGTTGAATTACTAACCTATACTATAATTAAGTGGCGTATTTAATTTAGTATAGGCAAGAGGTCGTTCTATATCATAAAAATTCAAAATGAACTTTGAAAAATCAAGAGAAGGTAACTATGACAGGGTAAACCACAACAAAACACTACTGAAATATTCCAACTCTTGCATTTCAACGAAAGAAATTCAAAAAAAATTTGAAAAATCAAGAGAATGCAGCTGTGACATGGTAAACCCCAACAAAACACTACTGAAATATTCCAACTCTTGCATTTCAACGAAAGAAATCCAAAATGAACTTTGAAAAATCAAGAGAATATAACTTCGAAAAGGTAAACCCCAACAAGACACTACTGAAATATTCCAACTCTTTCATTTCAACGAAAGAAATTCAAAATAAGCTTTGAAAAATTAAGAGAATGTAACTGTGACAGGTAAACCACAGCAAAACACTACTGAGATATTCCAACTTTTGCATTTCACGAAAGATATTCAAATGAATTTTGAGAATGCAACTATGACAGGGTAAACCATGACAAAACACTATTGAAATACTACAACTGTTGCATTTCAACGAAAGAAATCCAAAAATGAACTTTGAAAAATCAAGGGAATGTGACTGTGATTTTTTTGTTTTGTTTTAAGTATGTTTCATCTCATTCGAAGACAGGTAAATGATAAAAAACAAAAAAATATATCTTTTTAAAAACAGAAAATAATAAATTTTTTTTTTAAATAAAAAAAATCCCAAAAATAGGGGAGGGGGCCAAAAAATTGGAGGGGAAGGGGCGCCTTTCGAGTTTGGGGATAGGGGACCTTTGGGGGGTTTGTTTCTTTGCTGGTTAGGATCATTGGTGCTTATGATCCTTGATTGTTCGTGTTCAGTTACACCTTACTACTTGATTCGCAAGGATTTCTAAGGTTTGTTCTGAATTTCATTATCAAAATTATTTTCTTGCCATCTACATCCCTCTTAGTATCAACTATTTAGTATACTATAACGTTAGACTCTATTTTAAACTGGCAACACTCTTCAAACGCCACTTGTCTATTATACAGAACACATTGAAAAAGTAAAGCTAGGTCAAGTCATAAGACCATTTTATCATCGTTAACCATTTCCATAGACTGATATTGTTCCAAATTTATAATAAATAAGGTATGAATTAACATACTCTTCGGGTTTTCCTTAACTGCTAATCACTTTTACTCTTTTTTTCTCCCTCTTTCTACGATCCAATTCGCAAATGTTATCTAGCTCTATTTTTTCCCTATTATTCAAATAAGATCGTTCGTACAGTCCGATTCGCGAATCCCATGTCCCTTTTTGTAAATGTCAATCAAACAATTCTGATTGTAGCATCAAATTTTTGAATAACAAACTACTCACAAGTTAAGGCAATTGTCCAAAAAATCGGAAATTAATATCGTTCGAATAGTCCAATTCGCAAATGCTAAACCCTTTTTCTTTTTCTCAACCTTCATACGATCAGATTCGCAAATGCTAAACCCTTTTGTTAGAGCTATGATCGTAATGAATGGTACCTGTTATCAGACAAAAATGTCAATTTCCAAAAAAACAGTCTGGTTGAAAACGTGGAGTTGAAACAAACTTGTGTGGGGAATCCCCGCTCATACTGCTCGCTTTTTTTTGCAATGTGTTTTTTTGCAATATATTTTCTTTGTTATTCAAGCCAAAGGGCGGTAAGTTTCCTTTATAGAGGTTTCGGACAAGGCGGTTCTAATGGTGTACTTTTTGTTTTGATCTGACTCTATTCTTAGGAGTTTTGGGTTTTTATATTTCTTAGCATTAAACTTATCGTCTCTTACTAGGTTGCTAGCTACTGCTGCAACCCAGATTCACATATATATTATTTATGACAGGTAGGCTGGCCGAGTGGTCCAAGGCACTGGTGTTAGCCACCAGTCTTTTCGGAGGCGTAGGTTCAAATCTTACCGCTGGTATTATGTTTGAAATACTGCAGTGTGAAAAGACATCAAAAATGCAGTTTTTAGTGGAAAAATTTATTATCTTTTAGAAATAATTTATTTTAGTTACAAAAGATTTTTAACCCAATTAATTTCCTTTAAAATGAGCCATTGAACAACTATCTACGATGTTCTAGTGCCAAGCTATCTGTGGATACAAAAGAAAAAAGAAAAAAAATACCCCGTTTAGGCAGAATGTTGTAGTAGCTGCCACTTTTTTTGATTTTCAACCCAATATATTTCCCTTGCTGTTCAAGCCAAGGGACAGAAAGTTTCCTATATAGGGGTTTGGACAAGGCGGTTCTAATGGTGTACTTTTGAATTTGATCTGTCTCCTTTGTTAGGAACTTTGGGTTTTTATATATCTTAACATTGGACGTGATCGTCTCTTACTAGGTTGCTAGCTACCGCTGCAACCCAGATAGCTACCACTGCAACCCTGATTACAAACAGGAAAAAGCCTACGGCTTTTTCTTCTTTGGAATGGTAAGAGACGATCCTCATATAATCAGACAGCTAACTAGGTTTATAATTTGTTCTTTAACATAAACGTCATTAATCGGATATTTTAATAAATCCTATATGGTCTAGAGGTTGGGATATTTCTCACCCAGTTGGCTTAAGTTCAAATTTTGTATGGGAAATTTTAAATTATGATGATTTCTTATGGAACATAGTTAAAATTTCTTAATGTAGTAAAAATAATTTATTTTAATTAAAAGAAGTTTTTAACCCCATTAATTTTCTTTAAAATGAGCCATTGAACAACTCTCTACGATGTTCCAGTGCCAAGCTATCTGTTCTATCACAACCTATACTATAATTAAGTGGCGCATAAAATTTAGTATAGGCAAGAGGTCGTTCTTTTATTGCACTTTATTCGAGGATAAACTATTTTTATAATGAGCTAAAAAATATTTTTTTATTCTAATCTTTATAATGAACTATTTCGATCCTTTATTTATTAGTAAAGGCAAGAGTTCGTTCTTTAATAAACGAACCTCAAACAATCAAGTAACTAACTAATTCCGATGTATGCAATTGTTTGTTATTCCAATGATCGTCTTTTAATGTAATCTCTTACTAGGTTGCTAGCTACCGCTGCAACCCGGACTTTAGTATAACTTTCTTATATGAACATTTCTTAGCGTAGTGGTTAGCACTTAAAAAACTTTGAATCCTGTGATCTGAGTTCAAATTTCGGTGGACGGTTTTTACTAAATGTAGCTTACTTATACTACCATTTAGGTTTCTGCCACAATTATTTCTTTTCAAAATTAATTTAGTATAGGCAAAAGGTCGTTCTTTATTATACTTCTTTGAAATAGTAAGAGACGAACCTATCCAATATCAAGTAACTATCCCTGGAACCACCATACATCAGTTACTATGGACGAGAGATCGTTATTTACTGTAATTACAAACAGGAAAAAGCATACGGCTTTTTAACCCAATTAATTTGCTTCAAAATGAGCCATTAAACAACTCTCTACGATGTTCCAGTGCCAAGCTATCTGTGGAATTACTAACCTATACTATAATTAAGTGACGTATAAAATTTAGTATAGGCAAGAGGTAGTTCTTTATTATAAAATGTTTGTGTAGTACTGTTTTTTCAAATTGCGTATAGCTTGCTTCGATCTAACCATTATTCTATTAAAGACTGAGAGAATTTACATCTTTGTCGTTCTTAAGTAGTAATTATGACGTCACGGCGTAATGATTTTATTGACGTCATGGCGCAATGATATTATTTCATAACGTCATCAGAAACAACAATATAATTTCGTGTTTTTCTATTCACGTCATAGCTCTAATATAAAGCTATGACGACATTCATTATTTATCTAGTAGGGTTTCAGACAAGGTAGTTCTAATGATGTACTTTTGTTTTGATCTGACTCTATTTTTAGGAGTTTTGTTATATTTCTTTTCTGACTCTATTTTTGACTCTATTTTTAGGAGTTTTATATATTTCTATATTGCTAGCTACTGCTGCAACCCAAATTCACATATATATTTATTTATGAGAGGCAGCCTGGCCGAGTGGTCCAAGACACTAGTGTTAGCCACCAGTCTCTTCGGAGGCGTGGGTTCAAATCTTACCGCTGGTATACGATTATGTTTGAAAGACTGCAGTGTGAAAAGACATCAAAAATGCAGTTTTTGGTGGAAAAATTTATTCTCTTTTAGAAATAATTTATTTTAGTTACTATAGATTTTTAACCCAATTAATTTCCTTTAAAATGAGCTATTGAACAACCCTCTACGATGTTCCAGTGCCAAACTATCTGTGGAAAAGAAAAAAAAAGAAAAAAAGAACAAAATATCCCGTTTGGGGAGAATAACGTGGTTAAAGTCAATTTTCTTGATTTTCAAGCCAATATATTTCCCTTGCTGTTCAAGCCAAGGGACAGAAAGTTTCCTATACAGGGGTTTCGGACAAGGTGGTTCTAATGGTGTACTTTTTGTTTCGATCTGACTCCTTTGTTAGGAACTATGGGTTTTATATTTCTTAACATTGGACGTGATCGTCTCTTACTAGGTTGCTAGCTACCGCTGCAACCCAGACTTTACTCGGTTTCAGCTATATCCACTGAAAGCAGCTTAGGCCCCATTTATCATAAACGTTATCGATTCTTTATGTAAATAGTAAGAGCGATCCGTCTCAATAGTAACTGAAACTCTAAAAACCAAAATTAGCTAATTTCTTTAATGTAAAACAAACAGGAAAAAGCCTACGGCTTTTTTATTTGAAAGAGACGAACGTCAAACAATCATGTAGCTAATTAGGTCCAATGTATGCAATGGTTTGTTATTCCAATGATCGTCTTTTAATGTTTTCAAAGCGTGTTTTCAAAGCGCGTTTTTTCAATTTTTAGTTACTATGGGCTCTGGTTCGCCTTTCACTAGGTTTTGCCATCTATAGCAATTATGATTTTCCAAAACATATTTAAAACTTTTAGTTACTATATGCTTCGGTTTGTCTTTCACTTGATTGCAGCTATAGCTACAACTATCATTTAGAGCTCGTTCTTTACTATATAAAAATACTAAACTTTTCAGTTAGTAAAGCCTGAAGTTCATCCTTTATTATAAAATAAATTACAAACAGGAAAAAGCCTACGGCTTTTTTCTTCTTTGGAATAGTAAGAGACGATCCTGAAATAATCAGGCAGCTAATTATGTTTATAATTTGTTCTTTAACATAAACTTCATTAATCGGATATTTTAATATATCCTATATGGTCTAAAGGTTGGGATAGCTGTCACCCAGCAGGCTTGAGTTCAATTTCCGTACGGGAAATTTTTACTTATGATGATTTCTTAAGGAACATAATTAAAATTTCTTAATGTAATAAAAATAATTTGTTTTAATTACAAAAGGTTTTTAACCCAATTAATTTCCTTTAAAATGAGCCATTGAACAACTCTCTACGATGTTCCAGTGCCATGCTATCTGTTGAATTACTAACCTATACTATAATTAAGTGGCGTATAAAATTTAGTATAGGCAAGAGGTCGTTCTTTATTATAATATATTTCTTAACATTGGACGTGATCGTCTCTTACTAGGTTGCTAGCTACCGCTGCAACCCGGATTAAATAAAAAAAAAACAAGTTTTTTAAACTGAAATTAAGGAGCGACATTAAAACTTAACCCGAACAGAAATTATTCCGTATATGAAAGGGGCTGTCCCCTCCTCAATACCTTGCTCTTTACGCTAAAGTTTTACTCCGTCTCACAACTTTATTTTTTAAAACAATAAAAAACTTTAGCGTAAAGAGCGAGGTGTTGAAGAGGGGACAGCCCCTTTCATATACGGAATAATTTCTGTTCGTTTTAAGTTTTAATGTCGCTCCTTACTTTCAGTTTAAAAAACTTGTTTTTTTATTTAATTTCTGATCGTTTTTTAGTTAATGCAGCTTTTGTTTTGGCTCGCCGTCATTGAATAAGTAAACAAAATTTGCATAAAAATTTTACTTTTCTTTTGCTAAATGGCTGTCTCTAAATTAGGTTCTGACGTACAAAAAAAAAATTAGGTTATTAGTAATAAATATACGTAACTTAGAATTAACTTACGTAACGAACTTCTATATTCATAAATTTTTAACACGTATATTAGGGGGTTCGCCCCTAGTCAATACCCTGCTCTTTAAACTATAGTTCGAATTTTTTTTTCCAGTTCTTTAAAAATGACCTCTTAATCACAATCAGTTGATCAGTTGAAAAACTTGTTTTTTTTTATTTAATTCCTGATCTTTCTCTTTAATAATGCTGGGAAATCCGGCGCCCCCGTCATAGCAATGTCCCTTCCCCCATGAAAACATCCTTCATGGAAAGATCCTTCCATATAGCCCCCCCCCCTCTCCGTCCCCCACCTACCAGAAAAAATCACCTCTGAAAAAGTCTGTATACTTCCCAATAACCAATACTATATGTCAACAGTGAGTAAAGTTCATAACTTTCAGCCCTCCCCCTGTGGACTATGGGGGATCAAGTCATCTTAAAAGACATTTTTATCATATTTTCGACCATGCTGAACAAAATGGCTATCTAAAAATTTTGATCGGGTGATTTTGGGAAAAAAATGAGCGTGGGAGGGGGCCTAGTTGCCCTCCAAATTTTTTGGTCGCTTAAAAGGCCACCAGAATTTCAATTTCAGTTCGAATGAGCCCTCCCACGATATTCTAGGACCACTTGGTCGATACGATCACCCCTGGAGAAAAAAAAACAAAAAAAAAAAACAAACAAACAAACAAATAAACAGGCATCCGTGATGTTTCTTCTGGCAAAAAATGGAAAATTCCACATTTTTGTAGATAGGAGCTTGAAACCACTAAATTAGGGTTCTTTGATATGCTGAATATGATGGTGTGATTTTCATTAAGGTTCTATAACTGTTAGGGGGTCTTTCTCCTTTTTTTCGAAAATCAGCCAAATTTTCTCAGGCACGTAACTTTTGATGGGTAAGATCAAACTTAATGAAACTTATATATTTGAAATCAGAATCAAAATCTGATTCTTTTGATGTATCTATTGGTATCAAAATGCCGTTTATTAGAGTTTCGGTTACCATTGAGCCGGGTCGCTCCTTACTTACAGTTCGTTACCACGAACTGTTTGATAATCTTTTAATGTAAAAAAAATATAAATACTGTAATCTTAACTATAGTAAAGTTGCGTATGCAAGTTAGAATAGGGAAGAGTTTGATCTTTATTTTACTGGAAACAAAGAAAAGAGAAAAAAATATCCAGTTTAGGCAGAATGTTGTAGTAGCTGCCACTTTTCTTGATTTTTTAGTACTGATTTTTTAACTTGCGTGTAGCTTGCTTTGATCTAGCCATTATGTATTCATGAATGAGACCATTTACAGTTTTGACGTTTCTTATATAGTAATAATTATGACGTCACTGCATCAAAAATACAGTTTTTATTGGAAAAATTTATTCTCTTTTAGAAATAATTTATTTTAGTTACTATAGATTTTTAACCCAATTAATTTCCTTTAAAATGAGCTATTGAACAACCCTCTACGATGTTCCAGTGCCAAGCTATCTCTGGATACAAAAAAAGAAAAAAAAATATCCCGTTTGGGGAGACTAACGTGGTTAAAGTCAATTTTCTTGATTTTCAAGCCAATATATTTTCATTGCTGTTCAAGCCAAGGGACAAAAGGTTTCCTATACAGGGGTTTTGGACAAGGCGGTTCTAATGGTGTACTTTTTGTTTTGATCTGACTCCTTTTTTAGGAGCTATGGGTTTTTATATTTCTTAACATTGGACGTGATCGTCTCTTACTAGGTTGCTAGCTACCGCTGCAACCCGGACTATACTATAATTAAGTGGCGTATAAAATTTAGTATATAGGCAAAAGTTCGTTCTTTATTATAACTTTTAAATAAACTTTTCTTATATTTCAGGATGTTAGTTTTATTTTTTGTGTAGTAAAGTTTTTTATTAGTAGAAATTTGGATTGCTCTATTTTGATATTTTTTTTTGGTTATTCTTTCTTTTTTTCCACTCGCGTGAGACCATATTTTTTCAATGTTTAAAATTATTAAGTACACAATACCCCGTGTCGAGTATCTAAAACCTTGCATAAAAAAACTAATTTTTAAATTTTCAGGTATTTCTCCTGTTTGAATTAAAAAATTAGTATTATTGGTTAAACACCATAAATATTTTTACATTTTATATAATAAGTTTAGCGATTCTGGACTGAAAACTAAAATAATTGCAATTATAAGACAATAATATGGAGATACGTACTTTACGGGTTACAAACCAAAAAAATTTGGTTCCAGGATAAAATAATAACTTTGAACTTAGATGAAAAAAATTTTGGTTCCAGGAGACAAAAAGTAAAACTAATTATAAAATTTTCATGTATTTTTTTAGTTTAAATTAAGAAATTACTATTACTGGTTAGACATCATAATTATTTTTGCAGTTTACATAATAACTTTAGCGATTAAGCCAAAAAAGAAAATTTTGGTTCCAATAGACAAAAAACAAAACTAATTCAAAAATTGTCAGGTATTGCTCTAGTTTGAATCAAAAAATTAGTATTATTGGTTAGACATAATAAATATTTTTGCAGTTTACATAATAACTTAAGATATTCTGAACTCAAAACTAAAATAAAAAAAATGAATATTTCTCATTTTAAATATAGGACAACAATACAGAGATACGTAATTTACGGGTTAAGCCAAAAAATTTGAACTAAGATGATATAAATTTAATTGCGTAAAAAATGGTGTAGCGAGTCAATTGAAGCAAAAGGAAAACCAAAATAATTTTTAAATTTTCAGGTTTTTTTCTGGTTTGAATTAAAATATGGGAATTATTGTTCAGACACCGTAAATATTTTTGCACTTTGCAGCTAAATAAAATTATATTTTTTTAAATTTTCAGGAATTATTCTAGTTTCAGTTGACAAATAAGATTTTTTTTCTTCAAGGAATCGAGCAGCTAACTAAGCCCAATATATAAAATGGTATGTTGTTTGAATGATCTCTTTTAATTAGGTTCCTAGCTACCGCTGCAAACCGGAACTATTAAAAAATATTTTATCTTTAATTACAGAAGGAACCAGATGTAGCAAGATTTACTATTGAGACGAGTCGCTCTTACTATACTACAACATATAGTTCGTTATTACGAACTGTTTGCTTTGATGTATCTATTGGTACCAAAATTTCGTTCTTTAGAGTTTCGGTTACTATTGAGACAATCATTATTTTGTTCTTTAGAGTGTCGGTTACTATTGAGACAAGTAGCTATTATTGCTAGAGATTTCATTAACATGAACTGTTTGATTGCTTCAAAATTCAAATATCTTCGAAAAGACTGCAGTATGAAAATACATCAAAAATGCAATTTTTTTGACAAAATTGAGTCTACTTTAAAAATTTTTAATTACAAAAGTGACTAGATGTTGCAATTTCATTTAAAATGAGCTATTATACAGCTCTCTATGAATTTCCAGTGCCCAGCTAGTTGAGAAGGAAAATCAAGCGGAAAGAAAAAAAATATCCCATTTGTGGAGAATAACTTGGTTAATGTCAATTTTCTTGATTTTCAAGCCAATATATTTTCTTTGTTATTCAAGCCAAAGAGTGATAAGTTTCCTTAATAGGGGTTTTAGACAAGGTGGTTCTAATGGTGTAATTTTTGTTTCGATCTGACTCTTTTCTTAGGAGTTAGGGGTTTTTATATTTCTGAACATTGGACGTGATCGTCTCTTGCTAGGTTGCTAGCTACTGCTGCAACCCGGATATTTGGAATAGTAAGAGACAAAGTTTGAAGAGTCAGGCATCAAACTAAGTCTAATAAGTCCGATAGTTTGTTCTTTATTCGCTTTATGATGCCGATGAAAACTGAACAATCCACATTTATTTTCCAGTTAACATTGGCTAGATGCCGTTCTTTACTATAATAATACCTGACTCAAGAAGAAAAAAAAAACACATTTTGCCCATATCGTTCTTTACTCAGGCAGTGCTAGCACGCAGCCTATGATAATAAACTGATTACACACATGAAAAATCCTACGGCTTTTTCTTCTTTGAAACAGTAACATGTAACATCTCTACAGCCATGATACTGATGAAAATTACATAATCCCTATTTATATTTCAGTTAACATGGACTAGATATCGTTCTTTATTGTAAACTTTAGTTTCTACTATAGGGCGTGAACGTCTCTTACTAGGTTTCTAGCTACCGCTGCAACTCGGATTTAATGTAATTCGTTCTTTAATGTAAGTAATGCAACGCGGATTGACAACCCAGATTATGTAAACCCTGATTACAAACAGGAAAAAGCCTACGGCTTTTTCTTCTTTGGAGTAGTAAAAGACGACTATCAAAGAATAAAGGAGCTAACTAAGTCCAATGTATGCAATGGTTTGTTCTTGTAAGGATCGTCTTTTAAAATAATATTTTTAACCCCATGAATTTCCTTTAAAATGAGACATTGAACAACTCTCTACGATGTTCCGGTGCCAAGCTAACTGTGGAATTACTAACGTATACTATAATTAAGTGGCGTATAAAATTTAGTATAGACAAGAGGTCGTTCTTTATTATATAAAAACCGGAACTATTAAAAAATATTTTATCTTTAATTACAGAAGGAACTAGATGTAGCAAGTTTTACTATTGAGACGAGTCGCTCTTACTATACAACATAGAGTTCGCTATCACGAACTGTTTGCTTTGATGTATCTATTGGTACCAAAATTTCGTTCTTTAGAGTTTCGGTTACTATTGAGACAATAAAAATTTTGTTCTTTAGAGTGTCGGTTACTATTGAGACAAGTAGCTATTATTACTATATATTTCATTACCATGAACTGTTTGATTGCTTCAAAATTCAAATATCTTTGAAAAGTCTGCAGCATGAAAATACATCAAAAATGCAATTTTTTTGACAAAATTGATTCTACTTTAAAAAGTATTTTATTTTTAATTACAAAAGTGATTAGATGTTGCAAATTCATTTAAAATGAGCTATTATACAGCTCTCTATGATTTTCCAGTGCCCAGCTAGTTGAGGAGGAAAATCAAGCGGAAAGAAAAAAATATTCCGTTTGTGGAGAATAACGTGGTTAAAGTCAATTTTCTTGATTTTCAAGCCAATATATTTTCTTTGTTATTCAAGCCAAAGAGTGATAAGTTTCCTTAATAGGGGTTTTCGAACAGAATAGATCATGTTGTGACCTGATATTTAGCCTGAGAGTCCTGCTGGATGAATCCAATGAATGGCAAGTTCAGCTACTTATAGTATTTATAGATTTTCTCAAAGCCTTCGACTCGATACATCACAGAACCATATGAAAGATTTTAGTGCATTATGGAATTCCGACCAAAATTGTAAATATAATTAAAGCGCTATATCATGATATCATGTGCGCAGTACAGACAGAGGGTGGCCTAACGGAGTGGTTTTCTGTTCAGTCAGGTGTGAGGCAGGGCTGCATTCTATCACCATTTCTGTTTGCCATATTGATATATTTTGTTATCCGTGGATGCAGTTTTAGTGGCGGTATACAATTAAATCCACTGAGAGAACTCAATGATGGTGATTTTGCTGACGATGTTGCGCTTAATACCCACGACCCAGAAGATATGCAACGCAACATTAATGAACTCGGTCGTATGGCAAATGCTTTCGGACTCTCCATAAATGCTAACAAGACCAAATCAATGTCGAATGCAGTCATACCTGACTTAGTCGAAGGACTTTTGGTTAACAACGAGGAAATTGAGGAAGTGAGAGAGTTCAAGTATCTCGGCAGCATTCTTACGCAAGATGCCAATTCCGAAAGAGAAATACTGTGCCGAATATCATTGGCTTGGTCTGCTTTCAGCTACCTTAGAAATGTTTGAAGAAATAATAAATATTCCCAGAAGTTAAAGCTTAAAATTTATTATAGCAATGTGGTCTCTGTCCTTACGTACGGCTGCGAAACTTGGAGCATCACTGCTTAACTAGAACGACGACTCCAGGCATTCGACAATAATTGCCTAAGGTCTATCCTAAATATACATTGGACAGAAAGAATACGAAATGATGAAATCTATCGTATGACAAATCATACCCCCCTCCTTGATCTTATTAGAAAGCGGCGATGGATGTATTGGGGGCATATGGTGCGAATGGGGGAAGGAAGGCTGCCGTACGATTTATGGTGTTGGACACCCCCCGGTCTCCGCAAATCAGGGAGACCGAAAATGACCCTTGGTAGGTCGCTAATGAAGGAGGCGAAGCTGGCGTGGTCCTCGTTGGAGGAGCTATGGTTGAAGGCTCAGGACAGGTCGTCGTGGCGAATCACTGTTGCTGCCTTAACCAAAAGAACCTAACCAAAAATAAAACTAATTTTAACATTTTAAGGTATTTTTCCAGCTTGTATTGAAATATTCAAACTATTGTTACCTACTTTTACCTGGGAGAAGGGGTTCGATTCCCCGTAGGGGAGAAGTTTTAATATGTTGAATTAAAAACACTATCTTTTCAATTTAAAATTTAAAAAAGAAACTTGCTTATTTACCTTCTAGCTAAAATAATGAAGATAATATGAATGAACCACAGGGTTCAGTTTCTTTTGACTTGAGTTCGTTTTTTAACTATAAATACAAACAGCAAAAAGCCTACGGCTTTTTCTTCTTTTAAATAGTAAGAGACGAAACTCAAACAATCAAGTAGCTAACTAAGTCCAATGTATGGAATGGTTTGTTATTTCAGTGATTTACTAACATACTCTTTATTATAACTATATAATTTAGTATAGGCAAGAGGTCGTTCTTTATTATAAAATTATCTCTGAAAGAATGGATTTTGTTGAAAAGTCAGCTAGAGATGCTTTCGCAAAACTTCATAGTAATATCCAAAAGATATGTTGCATGTTTAGTGAAAAGCTTCCAAGGTATGAACCGGCAACTGTGGAACAGTTTATTGATGTAATGGGAAATTTTATAGATCACTGTGAATATAGGGAGGCATAATTTTCTTTACTTAGTTTCAGCTTTAATTCGATGATCCAGACTTTATGTACTAACTACATCCAAAGACTATGACGTCATTGATTAATATTGTATATAAGAAATTAAGTTTTTCGTAAAAAAAATTAATTAAAAAAAAAATAAGTACAAATAGCGCTAGATCTAGAGATTTCCTTTAAAATGAGCCATTGAACAACTCTCTACGATGTTCCAGTGCCAAGCTATCTGTGGAAAAGAAAGAAAGAAAAAAATAAGAAAAAAAAGAAAGAAAGAGAATAACGTGGTAAAAGTCAATTTTCTTGATTTCAAGCCAATCTTTGTTATTCAAGCCAAAGGGCGGTAAGTTTCCTTTATAGAGGATTCGGACAAGGCGGTTCTAATAGTGTACTTTTTGTTTTGATCTGACTCTTTTTTTTAGGAGTTGGGGGGTTTTATATTTCTTAACATTGGAGGTGATCGTCTCTTACTAGGTTGCTAGCTACCGCTGCAACCCGGATTTGGCTCTCTCAATTTTTACTTCTCGATACGCCTGGTCGGTTGAATACCTTTGCTTTTCTGTTTTCAAGATACTATCTGTGTTGTTTGTGTAGTACTCTATCTTTAGGAGTTTTGTTATATTTCTTAGCATTGGACTGATCGTCTTTTACTAGATTGCTAGCTACTGCTGCAACTCAGATTCACATATATAGTTATTTATGAGAGGCAACCTGGCCGAGTGGTCCAAGGCACTGGTGTTAGCCACCAGTCTCTTCGGAGGCATGGGTTCAAATCTTACCGCTGGTATACGATTATGTTTGAAAGACTGCAGTGTGAAAAGACATCAAAATGCGGTTTTTGGTGGAAAAATTTATTCTCTTTTAGAAATAATTTATTTTAGTTACGAAAGGTTTTTAACCCAATTAATTTCCATTAAAATGAGCTATTGAACGACCCTCTACGATGTTCCAGTGCCAAGCTACCTGTGGAAAAGAAAAAAAGAAAAAAAGAAAGAAAAAATATCCCGTTTAGGCAGAATGTTGTAGTAGCTGCCACTTTTCTTGATTTTCAAGCCAATATATTTCCCTTGCTGTTCAAGCCAAGGGACAGAAAGTTTCCTATACTGGGGTTTCGGACAAGGCGGTTCTAATGGTGTACTTTTTGTTTTGATCTGATTCCTTTGTTAGGAACTATGGGTTTTTATATTTCTTAACATTGGACGTGATCGTCTCTTACTAGGTTGCTAGCTACCGCTGCAACCCAGATTACGCACTTTGAACAGAAACAACACGAATTTTCACGGTGGTGGAATTCCGGTCATTACACTGTCTGCTTGTATGGTGGTACACTGTGCTTGAAACTGTTATAGCTATAGAGGGAGACACCCCGCTCTTAAATATTATAAATCCAATGTATGTAATTGTTTGTTATTCTAATGATCGTCTTTTAATGGAAAATCTTCATATATTGACCTTAAATATAACTGTACTAGACTTACTATACATAAGTGGCCTATAAAAATTTAGTATAGGCAAGATGTCGTTTTTTACTGTATCTCTTACTAGGTTGCTAGCTACCGCTGCAACCCGGATTTTAATGAAAATGTCTTGATTTTAAATATAAATGTACAAGCTTATGATGTAGTTAAGCTGTCTATGCAAGATAGTAAAGGCAAGAGTTCGTTCCTTATTGTAACTAGCTACCGCTGCAACCCGGATAGGTTTCAGCTATCTGTACAGCCATGATACCGATGAAAATTACACAATTCCTATTTATATTTCAGTTAACATGGGCTAGATGTCGTTCTTTATTATAAGAAAAAAATATCCCGTTTGTGGAGAATAACGTGGTTAAAGTCAATTTTCTTGATTATCAAGCCAATATATTTTCTTTGTTATTCAAGCCGCAGGGCGGTAAGTTTCCTTTATAGGGGTTTCGGACAAGGCGGATCTAATGGTGTACTTTTTGTTTTGATCTGACTCTGTCTTTAGGAGTTAGGGGTTTTTATATTTCTTAACATTGGACCTGATCGTCTCTTACTAGGTTGCTAGCTACCGCTGCAACCCGGATCAGCTATATCCGATGAAATTTATGCTATAAGAGATCATAAAACAATTAATTAGCTTTCTATATATATCTCATATGGTTTAGTGGCTTAGGGTAGTTGGCTTTCAATTAATTGTCTTGGGTTCGAATCCCGGTGTGAGATTTATTTTTAAAACTAAATTAGATGAAATTAATTAGCTAATTTAACAAGACATAGTTGGTAAATAAGGGCAAGAGTTCGTTCTTTACTATAAAAACCAGGATGACGTCAGTTACAACTTGGAATTCGTTTTATGCTATATCATTACAAACAGGAAAAAACCTACGGCTTTTTCTTCTTTGAAATAGTAAGAGACGAACCACAAGTAACTACCCCTGGAAACACCATATATCAGTTACTATGCATGAGCGATCGTTCTTTACTTTAAAAATTTTATACATCACTGTGAATATATTGAGGCATAATTGTTCTTTACTTAGTTTCAGCTTTAATACCAGTCGACAGGGTCGTGTCCAAGATTTCTTTTATGGCAGGGAGGGGGCTTACAAGAACTTTAAAAAACGCATTCCAAAATTTGTGTGCATTAATTTATTACGTTTTTACGAGTCAGACAAAATTTTTTTTTGGGTGGAGGTCAAACCCCCCTGGATATGTCTTTGCCAGTCGATAAAGAGTTACTGGAAGAATTGGTTTACCTTATGATTTTTATATTTTACCTTTGTCCATTAGTTTTTTGGGAAGTCGGCTATGTAGTATTTTTATTCATTTATTGAAGAAAATTTACAGCATACATAACAACATAATGTTCTTCTGGGCTGCCCAAGAGCCTTTTTATTTAATCTTAGACACCATATACTGAATGGTATATTTGTATTAGCAGTTAACATGGTCCTGTGGAGATTGACTTGTCATTCTGCTAAGAAGAATTTGTGTTCAGAACACTGTGTGGTAACGATTGATCTTAAATGATACCAGTGCCAAGCTATCTGTGGAATTACTAACCTATACTATAATTAAGTGGGGTATAAAATTTAGTATAGGCAAAACCACCATTAGAAAGACCTAGTCCAAAAACCCTTTATAGGATTTACTATAATTAGCAAAATACACCTGATTACAAACAGTAAAAAGCCTACGGCTTTTTTTCTTTGAAATAGTAAGAGACGAACCTCAAATAATCAAGTAGCTAACTAAGTCGAATGTGTGCAATGGTTTATTATTCTAATGATCGTCTTTTAATGTAAAATGGATTATTTCAGTTAGCATGGTCATGTCGTTCTTTACTGTAATTAGTATAGGCAAGAGGTCGTTCTTTAATGTAACTAGCATTGGACTGATCGTCTATTACTAGGTTGCTAGCTACTGCTGCAACCCAAATTCACATATATATTTATTTATGAGAGGCAGCCTGGCCGAGTGGTCCAAGGCACTGGTGTTAGCCACCAGTCTCTTCAGAGGCGTGGGTTCAATTCTTACCGCTGGTATACGATTATGTTTGAAAGACTGCAGTGTGAAAAGACATCAAAAATGCAGTTTTTGGTGGAAAAATTTATTCTCTTTTAGAAATAATTTATTTTAGTTACTATAGATTTTTAACCCAATTAATTTCCTTAAAAATGCGCTATTGAACAACCCTTTACGATGTTCCAGTGCCAAGCTATCTGTGGAAAAGAAAAAATAAAAAAAAAGAAAAAAAAAGAAAAAAATATCCCGTTTAGGCAGAATGTTGTAGTAGCTGCCACTTTTCTTGATTTTCAAGCCAATATATTTCCCTTGCTGTTCAAGCCGAGGGACAGAAATTTTACTATGCAGGGGTTTCGGACAAGGCGGTTCTAATGGTGTACTTTTTGTTTTGATCTGACTCTTTTTTTAAGAACTATGGGTTTTTATATTTCTTAACATTGGACGTGATCGTCTCTTACTAGGTTGCTAGCTACCGCTGCAACCCGGATAATATATTTCTTAACATTGGACGTGATCGTCTCTTACTAGGTTGCTAGTTACCGCTGCAACCCGGATATTCACGTCATAGCTCTAATATAAAACTATGACGACATTTAATATTTATCTAGTAGGGTTTCAGACAAGGTAATTCTAATGATGTACTTTTGTTTTGATTTGACTCTATTTTTAGGAGTTTTGGGTTTTTATATTTCTTAGCATTGGACTGATCGTCTCTTACTAGATTGCTAGCTACTGCTGCAACCTAGATTCACATATATAATTATTTATTAGAGGCAGCATGGCCGAGTGGTCCAAGGCACTAGTGTTAGCCACCAGTCTCTTCGGAGGCGTGGGTTCAAATCTTACCGCTGGTATACGATTATGTTTGAAAGACTGCAGTGTGAAAAGACATCGAAAATGCAGTTTTTGGTGTAAAAATTTATTATCTTTTAGAAATAATTTATTTTAGTTACAAAAGGTTTTTAACCCAATTAATTTCCTTTAAAATGAGCCATTGAACAACTCTCTATGATGTTCCAGTGCCAAGCTATCTCTGGAAACAAAGAAAATAGAGAAAAAAAATATCCCGTTTAGGCAGAATGTTGTAATAGCTGCCACTTTTCTTGATTTTCAAGCCAATATATTTCCCTTGCTGTTCAAGTCAAGGGACGGAAATTTTACTATACAGGGGTTTTGGACAAGGCGGTTCTATTGGTGTACTTTTTGTTTTGATCTGACTCCTTTGTTAGGAGTTAGGGGTTTTTATATTTCTTAACATTGGACATGATCGTCTCTTACTAGGTTGCTAGCTACCGCTGCAACCCGGATTAACCCCATTAATTTCCTTTAAAATGAGCCATTGAACAACTCTCTGCGATGTTCCAGTGCGAAGCTATCTGTTGAATTACTAAAATATACTATAATTCAGTGGCGTATAAAATTTAGTAAAGGCAAGAGGTCGTTCTTTATTATAAATATCTCTGAAAGAATGGATTTTGTTGAAAAGTCAGCTAGAGATGCTTTCGCAAAACTTCATAGTAATATCCAAAAGAAATGTTGCAAGTTTAGTGAAAAGCTTCCAAGGTATGAACCGGCAACTGTGGAACAGTTTATAGATGTAATGGAACAGTTTACAAGGCGGTTCTAATGGTGTACTTTTTGTTTTGATCTGACTCTGTTTTTAGGAGTTAGGGGTTTTTATATTTCTTAACATTGGACGTGATCGTCTCTTACTAGGTTGCTAGCTACCGCTGCAACCCGGATAAATGGTGTTAGCCACTCTTCAATTCGAAGGCATGGGATCGAATCCCACCGCTGACAGTATTTTATACCAAAGCTAATTATAATCTTGTTTTAGTTACTATGGACTGAAGTTCGTTCTTTACTATATGATTTTCAAGCCAATATATTTCCCTTGCTGTTCAAGCCAAGGGACAGAAAGTTTCCTATACAGGGGTTTCGGACAAGGCGGTTCTAATGGTGTACTTTTTGTTTTGATCTGACTCCTTTTTTAGGAGCTATGGGTTTTTATATTTCTTAACATTGGACGTGATCGTCTCTTACTAGGTTGCTAGCTACCGCTGCAACCCGGATAGCATTGGACTGATCGTTTCTTGCTAGGTTGCTAACTACTGCTGCAGCCCGGATTCAAATATATATTTATGAGAGACCGAGTGGTTCAAGGCACTGGTGTTAGCCACCAGTCTCTTCAGAGGCGTGGGTTCGAATCTTACCGCTGGTATAAGATTATGTTCGAACGACTGCAGTGTGAAAAGACATCAAAAATGCAGTTTTTGGTGGAAAAATTTATTCTGTTTTAAAAATAATTTATTTTAGTTACTATAGATTTTTAACCGAATTAATTTCCTTTAAAATGAGCCATTGAACAACTATCTACGATGTTCCAGTGCCAAGCTATCTCTGGATACAAAAGAAAAAAAAGAGAAAAAAATATATCCCGTTTAGGCAGAATGTTTTAGTAGCTGCCACTTTTCTTGATTTTCAAGCCAATATATTTCCCTTGCTGTTCAAGCCAAGGGACAGAAAGTTTACTATACAGGGGTTTCGGACAAGGCGGTTCTAATGATGTACTTTTTGTTTTGATCTGACTCCTTTGTTAGAAGCTATGGGTTTTTATATTTCTTAACATTGGACGTGATCGTCTCTTACTAGGTTGCTAGCTACCGCTGCAACCCGGATAATTAAGTGGCGTATAAAATTTAGCATAGGGAAGAAGTCATTCTTTATTATAATTTTATTGTAATGCCAAGCTATCTGTGGAAAAGAAGAAGAAGAAGAGCAAAGAAAAAAATATCCCGTTTGTGGGATATTTTTCTTGGCCAAGTGGTCGAAGGCGTTGGTGTTAGTCACCAGTCTCTTCGGAGGTGTGGGTTCAAATCCTACCACTGGTATACGATTATGACGTCATTGATCAATCTTTAATATGAAATATGCAATTTTTCGTAAAAAACTGATTGTATTTTAAAAATACATTGTTTTAAGTACAAAAAGTTTTTAACGCCATTAATTTCCTTTAAAATGAGCCATTGAACAACTCTCTACGATGTTCCAGTGCCAAGCTATCTGTGGAAAAGAAGAAGAAAGAAAAAAATATTCCCTTTGAGGAGAATAACGTGGTTAAAGTCAATTTTCTTGATTTTCAAGCCAATATATTTTTTTTGTTATTCAAGCCAAAGGGCTGTAAGTTTCCCTTGTAGGAAGTTCGGACAAGGCGATTCTAATGGTGTACTTTTTGTTTTGATCTGACTCTTTTTTAGGAATTGTGGGTTTTTATATTACTTAACATTGGACGTGATCGTCTCTTACTAGGTTGCTAGCTACCGCTGCAACCCGGATTAACTTGCGTGTAGCTTACTTGATTGAAACCATTATGTAACCATTAGTTGAATGTTTATGTCACGTATCAAGTATCAAGAACCTAACAAAAAATTAAACTAATTTTTAAATTTTCAGGTATTATTCTAGTCTAAATTAAAAGATTAAAACTATTGTTCAGACACCATAAATATTTTTGCAGTTTATAACTTTATCGATTCTGAACTAAAAACGAAAATAAAATAAAAATTAATTTTTTCAATTTTTACGTCACGTCGCTCATTAAGTCATATATGGTTATTAGTACACAATAGGTTTTAGATATTACGTCATGTCACTTATTACGTCATATATGGCTATTAGTAGATAGTCGGTAAAATATTCGTTCTTTATTATAATAGAGTTCGTTCTTTATTATAATAAAAAATTAAGTTTTCCGTAAAAAATAATTAATTAAAAAAAAATTAAGTAGAAATGGCACTAGATCTAGAGATTTCCTTTAAAATGAGCCATTGAACAACTCTCTACAATGTCCCAGTGCCAAGCTATCTGCGAAAAAGAAGAACAAGAAGAAGAAAGAAAAAAATATCCCGTTTGTGGGATATTTTTCTTGGCCGAGTGGTCCAAGGTTCTGGTGTTAGTCACCAGTCTCTTCGGAGGTGTGGGTTCAAATCCTACCACTGGTATACGATTATGACGTCATTGATCAATCTTTAATATGAAATATGCAATTTTTCGTAAATAAATGATTCTATTTTAAAAATAAATTGTTTTAAGTACAAAAAGTTTTTAACGCCATTAATTTCCTTTAATATGAGCCATTGAACAACTGTCTACAATTTTCCAGTGCCAAGCTATCTGTGGAAAAGAAGAAGAAAGAAGAAAATATTCCCTTTGTGGAGAATAACGTGGTTAAAGTCAATTTTCTTGATTTTCAAGCCAATATATTTTCTTTGTTATTCAAGCCAAAGGGCGGTAAGTTTACCTTATAGGAATTTCGGACAAGGCGATTTTAATGTTGTACTCTTTGTTTTGATCTGACTCTTTTTATAGGAGTTATGGGTTTTTATATTTCTTAACATTGGACGTGATCGTCTCTTACTAGGTTGCTAGCTACCGCTGCAACCCGTATTGCTAGCTACCGCTGCGACCCGGATAAGATCGAATCACAACGTTTTCTGAAGTCAATTTGTATCAAAGTCTAGTTGCGGTGAGCATACGAAACCCAGAGGAGGATGAGAAAAAACTCAAACAAGTGAAGGGTAATTTAGTTCTACTGCCTTTAAATTTCCTGTGCAAGGAAAAGCTACTGCCAGCTGCTGGTGCGAAAAAATCCTTTATGCCGACTTCCTTGTGGACATGAGATGATTTGCCGAAACAGGCTTAAATACGGTGTGTTGTGTCCAAGGTTGTCAAAATTGATCTTCATTAAAATACTGGAGGATTTCAAATAGCAAAGCTAAGTGGGCACTGCTCTGTTAAGTCAGATTTTGTGCGTGAAAATCAATACTATTTTATTAATTGGGGAAATCAAAGATTATGCCACAAAAATGGTAGGGGAGACTGACTATAACTGGGACACATCTGATTCTTCAGTTCCAGAAAGCGATAATCGCTACGATAGTGTACAGTCTACAATCTTTTTCGAGAGCACTTAGGGCTTTTAGGACAGACAGACCCTTTCGCGATTTATACGACCCTTTTTGTGATAATAGAATTCCCTACAACAGCTGGGATCGAACCACAGTCCCGAATTTTTCTAGACGTGGCAGCATCCACTTTGCTGTTACAAGGTATTAAATTTGGATATTTAAAATATATATGATGAGAGATAAGTAGCTCGTCTCTGACAGAAAATGACATCATAGCCCAGATAGCTAACTGTCACTGCAAACATTATGTCGCCCTTTACATTTATCATATCTTATATGTAACATATTTTTTGGTTGTCTCTGATAGTACAATGGTAAGTACAGTCACTTGTGATGCGGGTAACTGGGGTTCAGTTCCCAGTGCTGGGAAATTTTTATACATTTTCTTTAAATATAACTGTACAGGCGTATACTGTAGTTAAGTGGCATATACAAGTTAGTATAGACAACAGTTTGTTCCTTATAATACTAACTATTGTTTTAATCCTTCGGTTACTATGGGGTAAAATTCTTTTTTGTTATAAAGAATGTTAAAAAATTAATACAATATTGGCTTATCTATGGTCTCTATAAGCTAAAAGTGTCTTGATTTCAGGAAACTCAATTGAAATACGGTTCCTGTTCAACTTATATGCATTTTTACAATACATTTATCAAACTTTGCTGTGATTTTAATGTTTCGGATACCATGGGCTAGAATTTGTTCTTTGCTATAATAATATTTCTTATTATTGGACGTTATCGTCTCTTACTAGGTTGCCAGCTACCGCTGCAACTCGGATGATAATGTCAGTTGCAACTGGGGTTCATTCTATGCTGTATGATTACAAACAAGAAAAAGCCTATGGCTTTTTCTCCTTTGAAGTAGTAAGAGACGAACCTCAAACAATCAAGTAGCTAACTAAGTCCAATGTATGCGATGGTTTTTTATTCTAATGATCGTCTTTTAATGTAATTTACTCAGGCAGTGGTAGTGCGCTGCCTAAGATAATAAATTGATTACACACAGGAAAAAGCCTACGGCTCTTTCTTCTTTGAAATAGTAAGAGACGAGTCTCAAACAATCAAGTAGCTAGCTATTTCCAATTTATGCAATTGTTTGTTATTCCAATGGTCATCTTTTAATGTAATTTCGATCGTAGCATATTTTATCTGGTTTTGATAAAATAAGCTTTCTTCTGGAATCTTCTGTGATTATACAGAAGATATTCCTTTATACTTCTGTCCTTTGAATATTTTGATTTCCTTTCATCCTTTGCCTAATTAAGTACATAATACACTAGATGTAGCAATTTACTTTAAAATGAGCTATTAAACATAAAATGAACCATTAATAATAACCTGGTTACAAACAGGAAAAAGCCTACAGCTTTTTCTTCTTTCAAATAGTTAGAGACGACCCTCAAACAATCAAGTGGCAAACTAGTTCCAATGTATGCAATGGTGTGTAATTCCAATAATGGTCTTTTAATGTCTTTTCAACACATTGTAAACAGTAACCTTTGATTACTGTAAGCATCATCTATACAATAGTTACTTATAACACTTCAGTTACTATGGACTGAAGATCGTTCTTTAATGTAATCAGCTTAAATTCGATGATCGAGCCTTTATGTAATCTTTTTTAGGAGCTATAGGTTTTTATATTTCTTAACATTGGAGGTGATTGTCTCTTACTAGGTTGCTAGCTACCGCTGTAACCCGGATTTATTATAACTTATAATACTTCAGTTACTATGGACAAAAGTTCGTTCTTTAATGTAAATTATTTCATGACGTCTTCAGAAACAACAATATAATTTCGTGTTTTTCTATTCACGTCATAGCTCTAATATAAAACTATGATGACATTCATTATTTATCTAGTAGGGTTTCAGACAAGGTAGTTCTAATGGTGTACTTTTGTTTTGATCTGACTCTATTTTTAGGAGTTTTGGGTTTTTATATTTCTTAGCATTGGACTGATCGTCTCTTACTAGGTTGCTAGCTACTACTGCAACCCAAATTCACATATATATTTATGAGAGGCAGCCTGGCTGAGTGGTCCAAGGCACTGGTGTTATCCACCAGTCTTTTCGGAGGCGTGGGTTCAAATCTTACCGCTGGTATACGATTATGTTTGAAAGACTGCAGTGTGAAAAGACATCAAAAATGCAGTTTTTGGTGGAAAAATTTATTCTCTTTTAGAAATAATTTATTTTAGTTACTTTAGATTTGTAATTCAATTAATTTTCTTTAAAATGAGCTATTGAACAACTCTCTACGATGTTCCAGTGCCAAGCTATCTTTGGAAACAAAAGAAAAAAGAAAAAAAAATATCCCGTTTAGGCAGAATGTTGTAGTAGCTGCCACTTTTCTTGATTTTCAAGCCAATATATTTCTCTTGCTGTTCAAGCCAAGGGACAGAAAGTTTACTATACAGGGTTTTCAGATAAGGCGGTTCTAATGGTATACTTTTTGTTTTGATCTGACTCCTTTTTTAGGAGCTATGGGTTTTTATATTTCTTAACATTGGACGTGATCGTCTCTTACTAGGTTGCTAGCCACCGCTGCAACCCGGATATAAAAATCCCACCGCTGGTATACGATTATGACGTCATTGATCAATCTTTAATATGAAATGTTTTAATGTAATAACCTATACTATAATAAAGTGGCGTATAAATTTATTATAGGCAAGAGGTCATTCTTTATTATAAATATATTTCCCTTGCTGTTCAAGCCAAGGGACAGATAGTTTCCTATACAGGGGTTTCCGACAAAGCAGTTCTAATGGTGTACTTTTTGTTTTGATCTGAATATTATTTTAGGAGTTATGGGTTTTTATATTTATTAGCATTGAACGTGATCGTCTCTTACTAGGTTGCTAGCTACCGCTGCAACCCAAACTATGGGCGAGAGATCATATTTTACTGTAAATTAAACTTTTCAATTAGTAAAGCCTGAAGTTCATTCTTTATTATAAAATAAATTACAAACAGGAAAAAGCCTACAGCTTTTTTTTCTTTGGAACAATAAGAGCCGATCCTCAATTAATCAGGCAACTAACTAGGTTTATAATTTCTTCTTTAACATAAACTTCATTAATCGGATATTTTAATATATCCTATATGGTCTAGAGGTTGGGATAGCTATCACCCAGTAGGCTTGAGTTCAATTTCTGTATGGGAAATTTTTACTTAAGATGATTTCTTAAGGAACATAATTAAAATTTCTTAATGTAATAAAAATAATTTGTTTTATTAACAAAAGGTTTTTAACCCAATTAATTTCATTTAAATTGAGCAATTGAACAACTCTCTACAATGTTCCAGTGCCATGCTATCTGTTGAATTACTAACCTATACTGTAATTAAGTGGCATATAAAATTTAGTATAGGCAAGAGGTCGTTCTTTATTATAACAACCCGGATTATTTAAATTGCAAGTAGACGATTTTGTTTTGACCTTATTATAATTGGTATGATGAAATAATAATATGCATATGGTTCTTAAATCACGCTGTTTTATAGTCTCATATGGTGTAGCGGATAAGATAGCTGGCTTTTATGTAGCAGGCCCGGGTTCGATTCCCGGTATTGGAAAGTTTTTAACTCTATAATCTTCGAACTTAGAAGCTCTAAATCTTTTATAATTTATAATGAGCCACATCGATCCTTTATGTAACATTGAACCTCTACGATGTTCCAGTGCCATGCTATCTGTTGAATTACTAACCTATACTATAATTAAGTGGCGTATAAAATTTAGTATAGGCAAGAGGTCGTTCTTTATTATAACTGTTGAATTACTAACCTATACTATAACTAAGTGGCGTATAAAATTTAGTATAGGCAAGAGGTCGTTCTTTATTATACTAATATAAAACTATGATGACGTTCATTATTTATCTAGTAGGGTTTCAGACAAGGTATTTCTAATGATGTATTTTTGTTTTGATCTGACTCTATTTTTAGGAGTTTTGAGTTTTTATATTTCTTAGCATTGGACTGATCGTCTATTACTAGGTTGCTAGCTACTGCTGCAACCCAAATTCACATATATATTTATTTATGAGAGGCAGCCTGGCCGAGTGGTCCAAGGCACTGGTGTTAGCCACCAGTCTCTTCAGAGGCGTGGGTTCAATTCTTACCGCTGGTATACGATTATGTTTGAAAGACTGCAGTGTGAAAAGACATCAAAATGCAGTTTTTGGTGGAAAAATTTATTCTCTTTTAGAAATAATTTATTTTAGTTACTATAGATTTTTAACCCAATTAATTTCCTTTAAAATGAGCTATTGAACAACCCTCTACGATGTTCCAGTGCCAAGCTATCTCTGGATACAAAAAAAGAAAAAAAAGAAAAAAAAAGAAAAAAATATCCCGTTTAGGCAGAATGTTGTAGTAGCTGCCACTTTTCTTGATTTTCAAGCCAATATATTTCCCTTGCTGTTCAAGCCAAGGGACAGAAATTTTACTATGCAGGGGTTTCGGACAAGGCGGTTCTAATGGTGTACTTTTTGTTTTGATCTGACTCTTTTTTTAAGAACTATGGGTTTTTATATTTCTTAACATTGGACGTGATCGTCTCTTACTAGGTTGCTAGCTACCGCTGCAACCCGGATACCCTTTACTGAAATCCTTACTGTATTACAAACAGGAAAAAGCCTATGGTTTTTCCTTAACTGGAATACTAAGAGACGACCTGGCTAAAACCTACGATTATGACATCATTGATCAATCTTTAAAATGAAATTATAATCTTATTTTAGTTTCTATGGGTTGTAAGTTTGTTCTTTACTGTAACAAAATTAAATTAGTTACTATCGCCATGAGTTAGTTCTTTATTTTATAATAATAATTTAAATTGTTAATTACAAATGGTTTCTATATACAGCAGTTTTCTTTAAAATGAGCCATTACACAGCTCTTTATTATGACCACGAACTGTTTGATTTAATACTTAAGTTACTATGGGTTCATTTCGTTCCTTATTGTAACGAACAGGAAAAAGCCTACGGCTTTTTCTTCTTTGGAATAGTAAGAGACGATCCTCAAATAATCAGACAGCTAACTAGGTTTATAATTTGTTCTTTAACACAAACGTCATTTATCGGATATTTTAATAAGTCCTATATGGTCTAGAGGTTGGGATAGTTCTCACCCAGTTGGCTTGAGTTCAAATTTTGTATGGGAAATTTTAACTTATGATGATTTCATAAGAAACATAATTAAAATTTCTCAAGGTACTAAAAACGATTTATTTTAATTAGAAGAAGTTTTAACCCCATAAATTTCCTTTGAAATGAGCCATTGAACAATTCTCTACGATGTTCCAGTACCAATCTATCTGTTGAATCACTAACTTATACTATAAATAAGTGGCGTATAAAATTTAGTATAGACAAGAAGTCGTTCTTTATTATAATTCTAGCTCTCTACAATGAGTTTGACAAGAATTGTATTTACTAAAAAAATCCCTTTGCAAGAATAAGAGAATGAATAAAGATTAAGTAGGGTATGGGGATCGATCTCACGACTCCAGACAGAGCTAATTCTCTTACAACGCCATACCTAATTTAGTATAGCCAAGAGGTCGTTCTTTATTATAACAAGAATCTATTAAATTCCAATGTATGCAATTGTTTGTTATTCCAATGATCGTCTTTTAATGTAATTTCTTTTTTCTTATATTTGATTCGGTAAGAAAAAAATCATAGTATAGGCAAGAGGTCGTTCTTTATTATATGATCAAGCCAAGGGACAGAAGGCTTCCTATACAGGAGTTTCGGACAAGGCGGTTCTAATGGTGTACTTTTTGTTTTGATCTGACTCCTTTGTAAGGAACTATGAGTTTTTATATTTCTTAACATTGGACTTGATCGTCTCTTACTAGGTTTCTAGCTACCGCTGCAACCCGGATATAACTACCCCTTGGAACCACCGTATATCAGTTACTATGGGCGAGAGATCGTTCTTTACTGTAACTAAACCATTGACCATTAATAATGACCTGGTTACAAACAGGAAAAAGCCTACGGCTTTTTCTTCTTTCAAATAGGAAGAAACGAACCTCAAACAATCAAGTGGCTAACTAGTTCCAATGGTTTGATATTCCAATGATAGTCTTTTAATTTCTTTTCAACACATTATAAACATTAACCTTTGATTACTGTAAGCATCATCTATGTAATGGTTCCTTGTAACACTTCAGTTACTATGACTGAAGATCGTTCTTTAATGTAAAAGACATCAAAAATACAGTTTTTAGTGGAAAAGTTTATCCTGTTTTAAAATAATTTGTTTTAGTTACAAAAAGTTTTTAACCCTATTAATTTCCTTTAAAATGAGCCATTGAACAACTCTCTACGATGTTCCAGTGCAAAGCTATCTCTGGAAAAGAAGAAAAAAGAAAAAAATATCCTGTTTGTGGAGAATAACGTGGTTAAAGTCAATTTTCTTGATTTTCAAGCCAATATATTTCCCTTGCTGTTAAAGCCAAAGAGGCGGTAAGTTTCCTTTCAAGGGTAAGCAGCCTGGCCGAGTGGTCCAAGACACTGGTGTTAGCCACCAGTCTCTTCGGACGCGTGGGTTCAAATCTTACCGCTGGTATACGATTATGTTTGAAAGACTGCAGTGTGAAAAGACATCGAAAATGCAGTTTTTGGCGGAAAAATTTATTCTCTTTTAGAAATAATTTATTTTAGTTACTAAAGGTTTTTAACCCAATTAATTTCCTTTAAAATGAGCTATTGAACAACCCTCTACGATGTTCCAGTGCCATGCTATATCTGGATACAAAAGAAAAGAGAAAAAATATCCCGTTTGTGGAGAATAACGTGGTAAAAGTCAATTTGCTTGATTTTCAAGCCAATATATTTTCTTTGTTATTCAAGCCAAAGGGCGGTAAGTTTCCTTTATAGAGGTTTCGGACACGGCGGTTCTAATGGTGTACTTTTTTTTTTTATCTGACTCCTCTGTTAGGAACTATGGGTTTTTATATTTCTTAACATTGGACGTGATCGTCTCTTACTAGGTTGCTAGCTACCACTGCAACCCGGATATAACTACCCCTTGGAACCACCGTATATCAGTTACTATGGGCGAGAGATCGTTCTTTACTGTAACTAAACCATTGACCATTAATAATGACCTGGTTACAAACAGGAAAAAGCCTACGGCTTTTTCTTCTTTCAAATAGGAAGATACGAACCTCAAACAATCAAGTGGCTAACTAGTTCCAATGGTTTGATATTCCAATGATAGTCTTTTAATTTCTTTTCAACACATTATAAACATTAACCTTTGATTACTGTAAGCATCATCTATGTAATGGTTCCTTATAACACTTCAGTTACTATGACTGAAGATCGTTCTTTAATGTAAAAGACATCAAAAATACAGTTTTTAGTGGAAAAGTTTATCCTGTTTTAAAATAATTTGTTTTAGTTACAAAAAGTTTTTAAGCCGATTAATTTCCTTTAAAATGAGCCATTGAACAACTCTCTACGATGTTCCAGTGCAAAGCTATCTCTGGAAAAGAAGAAAAAAAGAAAAAAATATCCTGTTTGTGGAGAATAACGTGGTTAAAGTCAATTTTCTTGATTTTCAAGCCAATATATTTCCCTTGCTGTTAAAGCCAAAGAGGCGGTAAGTTTCCTTTCAAGGGTAAGCAGCCTGGCCGAGTGGTCCAAGACACTGGTGTTAGCCACCAGTCTCTTCGGACGCGTGGGTTCAAATCTTACCGCTGGTATACGATTATGTTTGAAAGACTGCAGTGTGAAAAGACATCGAAAATGCAGTTTTTGGTGGAAAAATTTATTCTCTTTAAACAAATAATTTATTTTAGTTACTAAAGGTTTTTAACCCAATTAATTTCCTTTAAAATGAGCTATTGAACAACCCTCTACGATGTTCCAGTGCCATGCTATCTCTGGATACAAAAGAAAAGAGAAAAAAATATCCCGTTTGTGGAGAATAACGTGGTTAAAGTCAATTTGCTTGATTTTCAAGCCAATATATTTTCTTTGTTATTCAAGCCAAAGGGCGGTAAGTTTCCTTTTTAGAGGTTTCGGACAAGGCGGTTCTAATGGTGTACTTTTTGTTTTGATCTGACTCCTCTGTTAGGAGCTATGGGTTTTTATATTTCTTAACATTGGACGTGATCGTCTCTTACTAGGTTGCTAGCTACCGCTGCAACCCGGATAAAAGCACTGTCTTTTCAATTTAACAAACAGGAAAAAGCCTACGGCTTTTCCTTCTTTTAAATAGTAAGAGACGAAACTCAAACAATCAAGTAGCTAACTAAGTCCAATGTATGGAATGGTTTGTTATTTCAGTGATCGTCTTTTAATGTATTGACAAAATTGATTCTACTTTAAAAAGTATTTTATTTTTAATTACAAAAGTGACTAGATGTTGCAATATACTTTAAAATGAGCTATTATACAGCTCTCTATGATTTTCCAGTGCCCAGCTAGTTGAGGAGAAAAATCAAGCGGAAAGAAAAAAATATCCCGTTTGTGGAGAATAACGTGGTTAAAGTCAATTTTCTTGATTTTCAAGCCAATATATTTTCTTTTTTATTCAAGCCAAAGAGTGATAAGTTTCCTTAATAGGGGTTTTCGACAAGGTGGTTCTAATGGTGTAATTTTTGTTTTGATTTGACTCTTTTCTCAGGAGTTAGGGGTTTTTATATTTCTTAACATTGGACGTGATCGTCTCTTACTAGGTTGCTAGCTACCACTGCAAACCGGATCTTTGAAAAGACTGCAGTATGAAAAGACATCAAAAATGCAGTTTTTAGTGTAAAAATTTATTCTCTTTTAGAAATAATTTATACTAGTTACAAAAGATTTTTAACCCAATTAATTTCCTTTAAAATGAGCCATTGAACAATTCTCTACAATGTTTCAGTGCCAAGCTATCTGTGGAAAAGGAAGAAAAACAAATATGCGGTTTAGGCAGAATGTTGTAGTAGCTGCCACTTTTCTTGATTTCAAGCCAATATACTTCCCTTGCTGTTCAAGCCAAGGGACAGAAAGTTTCCTATACAGGGGTTTTGGAAAAGTCGGTTCTAATGCTGTACTTTTGTTTTAATCTGACTGTTTTTTAGGAACTATGGGTTTTTATATTTCTTAATATTGGACGTGATCGTCTCTTACTAGGTTGCTAGCTACCGCTGCTACCCGGATGATCTGAATTTTTTTTCAGGAGTTATGGGTTACTTTAGTTTTTGCTATGGGGCGTGATCGTCCCTTACTAGGTTGCTAGCTACCACTGCAACCCGGATTTATCATGAACGTTATCCATCCTTTATGTAATACCACTGTAACCCGGATAATAAACTGATTACAAACAGGAAAAAGCCTACGGCTTTTCTTGTTTGAAATGATAAGAGACGAACCTCAAACAATCAAGTAGCTTACTAATTCCAATGTATGCAATTGTTTGTTATACCAATGATCGTCTTTTAATGTAATTTCCTATACAGGGGTTTCGGACAAGGCGGTTCTAATGGTGTACTTTTTGTTTTGATCTGACTCCTCTGTTAGGAACTATGAGTTTTTATATTTCTTAACATTGGACGTGATCGTCTCTTACTAGGTTGCTAGCTACCGCTGCAACCCGGATAACATCGTTCTTTACTCAGGCAGTGCTCGCGCGCTGTCTATGATAATAAACTGATTACACACAGGAAAAGCCTACGGCTTTTTCTTCTTTGAAATAGTAAGAGACGAGTCTCAAGCAATCAAGTAGCTAGCTAATTCCAATGTATGCAATTGTTTGTTATTCCAATGATCGTCTTTTATTGTAACTAGGTTTCAGCCATCTCTACAGCCATGATACTGATCGAAATTACATAATCCCTATTTATGTTTTAGTTAACATGGGCAAGGTGTCGTTCTTTATTGTAATGTCGTCTCTCTGTCGTCTCGTTGTCCCATAGACAACACAGAGACGACACAGAGAGTCGTCGCTGTGTCGTCTCTGTGGCGGTTTCGTCGCTTGTGTCGTCTCTGTGTCGTCTCGGTGTCGTCTCTGTTTCGTCTCTGTGCCATGTCGTTGTCGTCTCTGTGTGATATATGTGTCGACAATGTGACGACCCAGATACGCACAAGTGTCGTCGCTGGGTCTTCTCGTGGGCGGTTTCGTCTAGTTTTCGTCTCTGCCTCGGATCCGTCTCTGTGTCGTCTCTGTGTCGTCTCCTTTTCAGCTCTGTTTGGCCGTCGCTTTGTCGGAGCTTGGTCGTAGCTACCGCTCCAACCCGGAAAAATATATCAGTTACTATGGGCCAGAGATCGTTCTTTACTGTAATAATGGTGTACTTTTTGTTTTGATCTGACTCCGTTTTTAGGAACTATGGGTTTTTATATTTCTTAACATTGGACGTGATCGTCTCTTACTAGGTTGCTAGCTACCGCTGCAACCCGGATATAAAGTTTAAAATACAACCTTACCACGAACTGTTTGATTGCTTCAAAAATCAGATGTCTTTGAAAAGACAGCAGTATTGAAAGACATCAAAAATACAGTTTTTAGTAGAAAAATTTATCCTGTTTTAAATTAATTTGTTTTAGTTACAAAAGCTTTTTAACCCAATTAATTTTCTTTAAAATGAGCCATTGAACAACTTTCTACGATGTTCCAGTGCCAAGCTATTTCTGGATAACAAGAAAGAAAGAAAAAAATATCCCGTTTAGGCAGAATGTTGTAGTAGCTGCCACTTTTCTTAATTTTCAAGCCAATATATTTCCCTTGCTGTTCAAGCCAAATGACAAAAAGTTTCCTATGCAGGGGTTTCGGACAAGGGGGTTCTAATGGTGTAATTTTTGTTTTGATCTGACTCCTTTTTTAGGAACTATGGGTTTTTATATTTCTTAACATTGGACGTGATCGTCTCTTACTAGGTTGCTAGCTACCGCTGCAACCCGGATCAAGCCAATATATTTTCTTTATTATTCAGGCCAAAGGGCGGTAAGTTTTCTTTGTAGGGTTTTCGTACATGGCAGTTTTACTGGTGTAATTTTTGTTTTGATCTGACTCTTTTCTTAGGAGCTATGGGTTTTTATATTTCTTATCATTGGACGTGATCGTCTCTTACTAGGTTGCTAGTTACCGCTACAACCCGGATCAAGCCAAAGGGCGGTAAGTTTCCTTTATAGGGGTTTCGAACAATGCAGTTCTAATGGTGTACTTTTGGTTTTAAAAAACAAAAGTTCCTTATTATAATAGCTAATTCCAATGTATGCAATTGTTTGTTATTCCAATGATCGTCGTTTTTATTGTAACTAGGTTTCAGCCATCTCTACAGCCATGATACTGATGGAAATTACATAATCCCTATTTATATTTTAGTTAACATGGGCAAGGTGTCGTTCTCTACTGTAACAACCCGGAAAACCTTAACTATAATTAAGTGGCATATAAAGTTTAGTATAGGCAAGAGGTCGTTCTTTATTATAATTTTTATTGTAACTAGGTTTCAGCCATCTCTACAGCCATGATACTATTGGAAATTACATAATCCCTATTTATGTTTTAGTTAACATGGGCAAGGTGTCGTTCTTTATTGTATATGGACTAAGGTTCGTTCTTTCATGTAAAACTAGCAAAACATTTTTTAAGCCTGATGAAGATTTAACTAATGTGTCAAAAGTAAGGTTGCAAGTCGACGATTTTGTTTTGGCCTTATTATAATTGGTATGGTGAAATAATAATACGCATATGGCTCTTAAATCATACTTCTTTATGGTTCAATATGGTCTGGTGGCTAGGATAGTTAACTTTCACTTAACAGGCTCGGGTTCGATTCCCGGGGTGGGAAAATTTTTAACTCTATAATCTTCGAACATTTGAACCTTTTATAATTTATAATGATGCATAATATAAATACTGTAATCTTAACTATAGTGAAGTTGCGTATGCAAGTTAGTATAGGGAAGAGTTCGATCTTTATTATAATAACTGGTATAAGATTATGTTTGAAAGACTGCAGTGTGAAAAGACATCAAAAATGCAGTTTTTGGTGGAAAAATTTATTCTCTTTTAGAAATAATTTATTTTAGTTACTATAGATTTTTAACCCAATTAATTTCCTTTAAAATGAGCTATTGAACAACCCTCTACGATGTTCCAGTGCCAAGCTATCTGTGGAAAAGAAAAAAAAAAAGAAAAAAATATCCCGTTTGGGGAGAATAACGTGGTTAAAGTCAATTTTATTGATTTTCAAGCCAATATATTTCCCTTGCTGTTCAAGCCAAGGGACAGAAAGTTTCCTATACAGGGGTTTCGGACAAGGCGGTTCTAATGGTGTACTTTTTGTTTTGATCTGATTCCTTTGTTAGGAACTATGGGTTTTTATATTTCTTAACATTGGACGTGATTGTCTCTTACTAGGTTGCTAGCTACCGCTGCAACCCGGACTACTGCTGCAACCCAGATTCACATATATAGTTATTTATGAGAGGCAACCTGGCCAAGTGGTCCAAGGCACTGGTGTTAGCCACCAGTCTCTTCGGAGGCGTGGGTTCAAATCTTACCGCTGGTATACGATTATGTTTGAAAGACTGCAGTGTGAAAAGACATCGAAAATGCAGTTTTTGGTGGAAAAATTTATTCTCTTTTAGAAATAATTTATTTTAGTTAAAAAAGGTTTTTAACCCAATTAATTTCCTTTAAAATGAGCTATTGAACAACCCTCTACGATGTTCCAGTGCCAAGCTATCTGTGGAAAAGAAAAAAAGAAAAAAAGAAAGAAAAAAATATCCAGTTTAGGCAGAATGTTGTAGTAGCTGCCACTTTTCTTGATTTTCAAGCCAATATATTTTCCTTGCTGTTCAAGCCAAGGGACAGAAAGTTTCCTATACAGGGGTTTCGGATAAGGCGGTTCTAATGGTGTACTTTTTGTTTTGATCTGTCTCCTTTGTTAGGAACTATGGGTTTTTATATTTCTTAACATTGGACGTGATCGTCTCTTACTAGGCTGCTAGCTACCGCTGCAACCCGGATCACAAATCATGCTAATGATAGGAGTTAGCATCGTTTTAAGTCAACTTTTACCCACAACAAGTTTCACTTATATGTGCTCTACATTGGTGTCTCAATTTAGTATTGAAAAGACAGTATGTGCTAAGTTTTGCCAAAGTGGAATTTAACGCCAACTTCCTTAAGCAAAAAGACGCCCTTATCGATTATTTTATACCTATTTTCCTTCAAGTTATAGCAAGGACCGAACTCTTGCCCTTAGTAATCCATTTCATATCAAATTAGTTAATCAATTTCTTAAGATTAAGTTTTAAAAATAATTCCCAAGCCGAGATTCGAACATGAGCCTGTCAGTTGAAAGCTAATTATCCTAAACCGCTAGACTAAATGGTATCATAGGCAGCGCGCTAGCACTGCCTAAGTAAAGAACGATGTGGGCACAATGTGTGTTTTTTTTAATTTAATTTACAATCTTACCCTTAACTTTTTTAGCCCCTCTGCACGCATCAAAGATGAAAATTTTGGTTTCCCTAAAAATTGGTCGGCGGCATAAAAAGGCTCTATAACTGATTCGCTGTCATACATCATGTCGAAGGCTGCAAGTCTGTCGGGGTAGTTTCCGTGAGTGGTCACGTAGACTAGTGAACAATCAAATTCAGTAAAATCTTTGCTGACAAGGCATCTATTGTCTTTCTAATTTGTTCTAGGGTTAGATTTCAAATAGTTCACCATTCCGTTGACAAAAAAATAGAAAAACCCAAACTTTTTAGGGTTTTTGCCATTTCTAATTAGATAGGTCAGAACTTTGAGAAAATTCGGCAAGAACCTTTTTTTCAGGATAAAAATATTCATGTGAGTGACGCCATTTTTATATAACTCAGCATTGTAATGACGTTGTCAAACTTGTCACACTTATGAGGAAAAATTGAAAATTTTCAAATATGGAGAAGTACATTAAATTGTTAAAGAGCAAAAAGCTGGGAATTGCAAAAATATTCTTATATATTTTGACAAGAGATTACAACAATTTCAAAACCTTAAAATAGAAAACAAAAAGTATAAAGCTTAGTAGAAATCGTTGTTAGAAATCTTAGACACCATAAACTGAATGATATATTTATATTATAAGTTATCACGGTCCTGTGGATATGAACTTGTCTTTCAGCTAAGGAGGATTTGAGTTCAAATCACGCTGTGGTAACGATCGATCTTAAATGATATTCACTTCTTCGATTGAACAGGAGATACTTCCCTTAAAATTTTTTCCGTTGAATATGTCGCCTTCCAATGGTCCTTGGCCAATGGAAGTCAATGGAAGTTGATTTTGGCCAATTTTACCTTTGCCCCAGCGTTTGAGACAATTTGTTGTCCGCAAGTGGAGCTGAATAGGCTCGGATAAATTACTACAGACTGAAAGAACTGAGAAGCTTGAAAAGCAATTGCTCTTTCTTGATGTTAAGGAGCAAAACATGAATGGAATTATTGATAATCTTCCTACAAAGGCAAATCAGCCTACTAAAGAGACAGTTAAGAAATTGCTAATGAATTCTCTCGGAATTAAAACTGCAGTTCCTATCCTTAAGTGTTTCAGACTCCTGGCACCAAAGCCCAATTCATTTATTACAGATCGTCAAAGTCGTAACAACCGTATCATGCTAGATCCTGTTTTAGTCAAATTTGTAGTGAAGCTAATTCTCAGCTTGTCATGCAGTGTGTCAGTAAACTAAAGGGTTCAACCATTCAGATTTGCACAGATTTACTGCCCACACTGAATTCCATACAAAACGAACTTTTGGCAAAAGCTAGGCGCAAGAAGGATCTTGGTCAAATAGTAAAATCACAAGTTAAGCATCATGGTACAGAAGTATGGCTTGAAGTGAAAAATGCGGATTCTTTGCCCTGGACGAGAGATCACAATAGTACTTTGTTATTTGAGTTTTATTTTGTTCCACAATAGCTAAAAGTAAATGAGGAAATGCTTCTCTTATTTTCCCTTCATTCATTTATTCTTGTCTTGTTTTCGTTTTTTTTATTCTTCTTTTTTTGCTTCAAGAAAAGAAAAAAAGGTTCAGTTTTGATGCGTTTTTCTTGTCTCTTACATTTATTAAAGTTTAAAAGAAACTCAGTTTAGCTCCCTCCTATCTAAATATAAAAACTTTAATGTAACTTAATATAGGCAAGAGGTCGTTCTTTATTATAAACTAAACGAACTGTTTAAAACACAGTTAGAAATGCTTTTTTCTTGAGTCGGTGTTCCAGGAATTTGTTCTAAATCATTAGTCTTACAAACACATTTACTAATAACCCTAACAGGCTCGTTTTCGCCATAATTGAAAAACATTGCTTTTCCTTCGCTGTTGATAGGTATGCTTGTATATATATTTTTATTGCTGCTACATAAACTGCAATTGCTCCTTCCAAAATTAATATACGAATTTTCTAAGAAGTACGCCTCCGTATATTCACTGTGTTGTCGAACATTTTCCATTGCATCTATAAACTGTTCCGCAGTTGCCAATCCATACCTTGGAAGCTTTTCGTTAAACTGACAACATTTCTTTTGGATATTACTATGAAGCTTTGCCAAGGAATTTCTAGCCAACTTTTCAACAGCATCCGCTCTTTCAAAGAGAATTTTAATCTGTAATTTTGAATACTTTTTGTGATCCCGATAAAACATGCGTAAAATGTTTCTCAATTTACAAAGATCAGCCTGCATTTTTGCCATCTTCTTGTATTTCTGAATGTAATTTTTCCCTTTGTCCTTATGCGTTCTTCGGTACAACCTCGCAGAGAATTTAATTTTTTCATTATAGATTTTGTCACCCCAGTTACGCTCCTTGATCTTTTGTTTGGCTGTCTCAATTTTTGCATGTCTATAATCTTCATCATTGTGATAACACATCTTGCTGTTTTGTTTTGCACTCTCAATTATTACTTCTCGATACGCCCGGTCGGTTGAATACCTTTGTTTTGCTCTCTCAATTATTACTTCTCGATACGCCTGGTCGGTTGAATACCTTTGTTTTGCTCTCTCAATTTTTACTTCTCGATGCGCCTGGTCGGTTGAATACCTTTGTTTTGCTCTCTCAATTATTACTTCTCGATACGCCTGGTCGGTTTAATACCTTTGTTTTGCTCTCTCAATTTTTACTTCTCGATGTGCCTGGTCGGTTGAATACCTTTGCTTTTCTCTTTTCAAGATACTATCTCTGTTGTTTGTGTAGTACTGTTTTTTCAAATTGCGTATAGCTTGCTTCGATCTAACCATTATTCTAATCAAGAATGAGAGAATTTACATCTGTGTCGTTCTTAAGTAGTAATTATGACGTCACGGCGTAATGATTTTATTGACGTCAAGGCGCAATGATATTATTTCATGACGTCATCAGAAACAACAATATAATTTCGTGTTTTTCTATTCACTTCATAGCTCTAATATAAAGCTACGACATTTATTATTTATCTAGTAGGGTTTCAGACAAGGTAGTTCTAATGATGTACTTTTGTTTTGATCTTACTCTATTTTTAGGACTTTTGTTATATTTCTTAGCATGGGACTGATCGTCTCTTACTAGGTTGCTAGCTACTGCTGCAACCCAAATTCACATATATATTTATTTATGAGAGGCAGCCTGGCCGAGTGGTCCAAGACACTGGTGTTAGCCACCAGTCTCTTCGGAGGCGTGGGTTCAAATCTTACCGCTGGTATACGATTATGTTTGAAAGACTGCAGTGTGAAAAGACATCGATAATGCAGTTTTTGGTGGAAAAATTTATTCTCTTTTAGAAATAATTTATTTTAGTTACTATATATTTTTGACCCAATTAATTTACTTTAAAATGAGCTATTGAACAACCCTCTACGATATTCTAGTGCCAATCTATCTATGGAAAAGAAAAAGAAAGAAAAAAAGAAAAAAATATCACGGGTGGGGAGAATAACGTGGTAGAAGTCAATTTTCTTGATTTTCATGCCAATATATTTCCCTTGCTGTTCAAGCCAAGGGACAGAAAGTTTCCTATACAGGGGTTTCGGACAAGGCGGTTCTAATGGTTTACTTTTTGTTTTGATCTGACTCCTTTGTTAGGAACTATGGGTTTTAATATTTCTTAATATTGGACGTGATCGTCTCTTACTAGGTTGCTAGCTACCGCTGCAACCCGGATTCCTTTGAAATGAACCATTATACAGCTGTCTATGATTTTCCAGTGTCCAGCTAGCTGAGGAGTGAAATCAAGCGGAAAGAAAAAAAGATACCGTTTGTGGAGAATATCGTGGTTAAAGTCAATTTTCTTGATTTTCAAGCAAACATATTTTCCTTGTTATTCAAGCCAAGGGACGGTAAGTTTGCTATATAGAGGTTTTGGACAAGGCGGTTCTAATAGTATACTTTTGATCTGAATGTTTTGATCTGAATGTTTTTTCAGGCGTTATGGGTTACTTTTCGTTCTTTAATGTAAAACATTGGACGTGATCGTCTCTTACTAGGTTGCTAGCTAACGCTGCAACCCGGATGTAATAACTACACCTGGAACCACCATATATCAGTTAGTATGGGAGAGAGATCGTTCTTTACTGTAAATCATCATTATCATACCGTTCCTTGCTCTTTTGTCTAGCCTGCTCAATTGTTGCTTCTCTATAAAGTTTATCATTGTGATAACGCTCCTTGATCTTTTGTCTAGCCTGCTCAATTCTTGCTTCTCTGTAATCTTCATCATTTTGATAACGCTCCCTTGATCTTTTGTTTGGCTGTCTCAATTTTTGCATGTCTATAATCTTCATCATTGTGATAACACATCTTGCTGTTTTGTTTTGCTCTCTCAATTATTACTTCTCGATACGCCTGGTCGGTTGAATACCTTGGCTTTTCTCTTTTCAAGATACTATCTCTGTTGTTTGTGTAGTACTGTTTTTTTTAACTTGCGTGCAGCTTGCTTGATTGAAACCATTATGTAATTATGAATGAGAACATTTACAGTTCTGACGCTTCTTATATAGTAATTATGACGTCACAGCGTAATGATTTTATTTCATGATGACGTCATGGCGCAATGATATTATTTCATGACGTATTCAGAAACCACAACATAATATCGTGTTTTTCTATTCACGTCATAGCTCTAATTTATCTATTAGGGTTTCAGACAAGGTAATTCTAATGATGCACCTTTGTTTTGATCTGACTGTATTTTTAGGAGTTTTGGGTTTTTATATTTCTTAGCATTGGAGTGATCGTCTCTTGCTAGGTTGCTAGCTACTGCTGCAACCCAAATTATGAGAAAAGACATCAAAAATGCAGTTTTTGGTGGAAAAATTTATTCTCTTTTAGAAATAATTTATTTTAGTTACAAAAGGTTTTTAACCCAATTAATTTCCTTTAAAATGTGCTATTGAACAACCCTCTACAATGTTCCAGTGCCAAGCTATCTCTGGATACAAAGAAAAGAGAAAAAATATCCCGTTTGGGGAGAATAACGTGGTTAAAGTCAATTTTCTTGATTTTCAAGCCAATATATTTCCCTTGCTGTTCAAGCCAAGGGACAGAAAGTTTCCCAAAAAGGGGTTTCGGACAAGGCGGTTCTAATGGTGTACTTTTTGTTTTGATCTGACTCCTTTTTTAGGAGCTATGGGTTTTTATATTTCTTAACATTGGACGTGATCGTCTCTTACTAGGTTGCTAGCTACCGCTGCAACCCGGATCAAAAATGCAATTTTTTTGACAAAATTGATTCTACTTTAAAAGTATTTTATTTTTAATTACAAAGGTGACTAGATGTTGCAATTTCCTTTCAAATGAGCTATTATACAGCTCTCTATGATTTTCCAGTGCCCAGCTAATTGAGGAGGAAAATCAAGCGGAAAGAAAAAAATATCCCGTTTGTGGAGAATAACGTGGTTAAAGTCAATTTTCTTGATTTTTAAGCCAATATATTTTCTTTTTTATTCAAGCCAAAGAGTGATAAGTTTCCTTAATAGGGGTTTTGGACAAGGTGGTTCTAATGGTGTAATTTTTGTTTTGATCTGACTCTTTTCTCAGGAGTTAGGGGTTTTTATATTTCTTAACATTGGACGTGATCGTCTCTTACTAGGTAGCTAGCTACCGCTGCAACACAGATTTAATGTAATAATTTTAAAGGTAGAACTCTTTCTAATTGATTACAAACAGGAAAAAGCCTACGGCTTTTTCTTCTTTGAAATAGTAAGAGACTAGCCTCAAACAATCAAGTAGCTAACTAAATCAATAAGGAAAGGTTTGCGAAAGCATAGGTTGGCTGGCCCCCAGCCCCCCATTGCACTTCCTGGCTGAAGGGCCACGAAACGGAGATCAGCACCGCCGGTTTGGATCTTAAGGGTCTAGTGCCGCATCCTTTACCTTTACCTTTTTTAACTAAATCAAATGTATGTATTGGGTTTTTATTCCAATGACCGTCTTTTAGTGGAAAATTTTAATATATTGACCTTAAATATAATAACTGTACTAGCCTATACTATAGTTAAGTGGCCTATAAAATTTAGTAT
>NC_142806.1:26216904-26283453 GCF_049724085.1 Artemia sp. Qi Xiang Cuo
GAGCGAATGTCTATTAATGTCTTTGGAGTTCTACCAAGAGAATGTTTCCGGGGCAAAGTTTAGATCACACGTGACAGATGATGTCATGATTGATTGATTTGACATGAAAGGGGAATTAATTTGTTGTTTCTAAAGAGAATTGATTCACGAAAGGGGAATTAATTTGTTGTTTCTAAAGAGAACTGTCTCCGAGCGAATGTTTAGATCTTAGCGATGAATTGTTTTAGCGCGGGAATCAGGTTTCTTAGTAATTTGAAATGTGTCAGCGCAGAGATGCCAAACAAAAGGAACTCGATGAAATTATGTTTAGGGATTATTTGGGCGAAACCGTTTTAGCCATTTTATGAAATTATTTCGGAGAAACAGTTAGAAACATTTTAAAAGATGATTTAAAAGATGATTATAGGATTTGAGGGTGAAACTCTGTGGTTGTTATAATACACAAATTGTATTTTAACAGTGTCGTGAGGTCCTCTACCCCAACCCCAAAGGGTTCCGACCCTCCTACCCCAACTCCAAAGGGTTCCGATCCCCCTACCCCAACCCCGAAGGAAGCCCCCAGTACTCAAAGGTCCCCCAAGCTCCCAAAGCGCCCCAAGACCCCCAAAGGCCCTCCCCAGACCCCCAAAGGCCCTCCCCGGGCCCCAAAAGGCCCACCGGGCTCCCAAAAGACCACCGGGCTCCCAAAGGGCCCCCGGACCCCCAAAGGCCCTCCCCGGGCCCCCAAAGGCCCACCGGGCTCCCAAAAGACCACCAGGCTCCCAAAGGGCCCCCGGACCCCCAAAGGCCCTCACCCGGTCTCCAAAGGTCCACTGGGCTCCCAAAGGACCAATCGGCCCTCAAGTGCCCCCCAGACGCCCAAAGGCCCTCCCCAGACCCCCAAAGGCCCTCCCCGGGTCCCCAAAGGCCCTCTCCAAGTCCCCAAAGGTCCACAGGGCTCCCAAAGGGTCACCCGGTCCTAAAGGGCCCCCCCAGACCCCCAAAGGACTCCCGGCGCCCCAAAGGCCCCTGAGCCCCCATTTGTTAATACTTTTTTATGGCTTTATTATATCTTTTCAGAACAAGTTATTTTCTTAATGTCCATCCTAAACCCATTTTACAAGTTGAAGTACCCATCCTTTTCACCCACAACTTTACTATACTGATTTTTGAATGCTCCAACACCAAGCAATACTTTTCAATGGCATTTCAGAACAATTTCTTTTCTTAATGTCCCTCCTAAACCCATTTTACAAATTAAAGTACCCATTCTTTACACCCACAACTTTACTTTACAGCTTTTTAAATACTCCAACACCAAGCAATACTTTTCAAAGGGCATTTCAGAACAAATTCTTTTCATAATGTCCATCCTAAACCCATTTTACAAGTTGAAGTTCCCATCCTTTTCACCCACAACTTTACTTTACAGCTTTTTGAATGCCCGACACCAAAAAATACTTTTCAAAACGCATTTCAGAACAAGTTCTTTTCTTAGTGACCGTCCTAAACCCATTTTACAAATTGAAGTACCAATCCTTTTCACCCACAACTTAGTTATAGGTAAGAGTTTGAAGTTTTACCTTAGAGACTTAGCTTAGAATTTTAGTTTGGTTTAGTTTTAGTTAAAAGTTTAGAGGTTTTTTTTTTAACTTAGACTCTCAGCTTAGAGTTTTTGTTAGAGTTCTAGTTTAGTTTAGTTTTAGTTAAGAGTTTAGAGTTTTTAGGTTAGAGTCTTAGCTTAAAGTTTTAGTTTGGTTTAGTTTTAGTTAAAAGTTTAGAGTTTTTTTTAGCTTAGAGTCTTAGCTTAGAGTTTTTGTTAGAGTTCTAGTTTACTTTAGTTTTAGTTAAGACTTTAGAGTTTTTAGCTTAGAGTCGTAGCTTATAGTTTTATTCAGAGTTCTAATTTAGTTTAGTTACAGTTCAGAATTTAGAGTTTTAGCTTAGAGTCATAGCTTATAATTTTACTTAAAGTTGTAGGTTGGTTAAGTTTTAGTTAAGAGTTTCGAGTTTTAGCTTAGAGTCTTAGCTTAGAGTTTTTGTTAGAGTTGAAGTTTAGTTTAATTTTAGTTAAGAATTTGATTTTTTAACTTTGAGTTTAAGTTATAGTTCTATTTTAGTTTATTTTTATTTAATTTTTTATTTTTTTTATATTATATTATTATATTAAATTTTTATTTTGGTTTATTTTTATTTAAAAGTTTAGAGTGTTTTTTTTGCTTAGAGTCTTAGATTAGATTTTTTTTTAGAGTTATAGTTTAGTTTAGTTTTAGTTAAGAGTTTAGAGTTCTTAGGTTAGAGTCTTAGCTTAGAGTTTTATTCAGAGTTCTAGTTTAGTTTAGTTTAGTTACAGTTCAGAATTTAGAGTTTTAGCTTAGAGTCATAGCTTATAATTTTACTTAAAGTTATAGTTTGGTTAAGTTTTAGTTAAGAGTTTAGAGTTTTAGCTTAGAGCTTTATCTTAGAGTTTTTGTTATAGTTATAGTTTATTTTAGTTTTATTTAATATTTTTGATTTTTAAATTATAGTATTAGATTATAGTTTTAGTTAGAGTTGAAGTTTAGTTTAGTTACAGTTAAGAATTTAGAGTTTTAGCTTAGAGTCATAGCTTAGAGTTTTACTTAAAGTTTTAGTTTGGCTAAGTTATAGTTAAGAGTTTCGATTTTTAGCTTGGAGTCTTAGCTTAGAGTTTTTTGTTAGAGTTCTAGTTTAGTTTAATTCTAGTTAAGAGTTTGATGTTTTACCTTTGAGTTTCAGTTAGAGTTCTAGTTTAGTTTAGTTAAGAGTTTGGGGTTTTACCTTAGAGTCTTTGCTTAGAGTTCTAGTTTTGTTTAGTTTTACTTAAGAGTCTAGAGTTTTTTCTTAGAGTCACAACTTAATTTTTTTGTTAGAGTTCTTGTCAATTTTAGTTTTAGTAAAGATTTTAGAGTTTTCAGATTAGATTCTTAGATTATTTTGTATACTGGATTTATAGTTTTTTTTTGTGATATATTGTATTTTTATATTGGTGTACCATCTTCTAGTTATTGTCAGAAATGAAGCTTAGTTGAGTTTTATTCAAGAGTTTAGAGTTATTTTTTGTTAGAGTTGCATTTTAGTTTAGTTTTAGTTAAGATTTTGCTGTTTTACCTTAGAGTCGTAGCTTAGAGTTCTATTCAGAGTTCTAGTTTAGTTTAGTTTTAGTTAAAGTTCAGAATTTAGAGTTTTAGCTTAGAGTCATAGCTTAGAGTTTTACTTAAACTTATAGTTTGGTTAAGTTTTAGTTAAGATTATATAGTTTTTAGATTAGAGTTTTTGTTGAAGTTCTAGTTTATTTTAGTTTTAGTTAATAGTTTAGAGTTTTAGTTTAGAGTCTTAGCTTAGAGTTTTTGTTAGAGTTGAAGTTTATTTTAATTTTAGTTAAAAATTTTATGTTTTACCGTTGAGTTTCAGTTAGAGTTCTAGTCTAGTTTACTTTTAGTTTAGAGTTTACAGTTTTTTAGCTTAGAGTCTTAGCTTAGAGTTTTAGTTAGGGTTCTAGTTTAGTTTAGTTTTAGTTAAGAGTTTAGAATTTTAGCTTAGAGTCTTGGCTTAGAGTTTTTGTTAGAGTTGTAGTTTATTTTAGTTTTGAGTTCTAGTTTAGTTTACATATAGTTAAGAGTTTGGAGTTTTACCTTAGAGACTTATCATATAGTTTTAGTTTAGTTTAGTTTTATTTAATATTTTAGAGTTTTTTAGCTTAGAGTCTTAGCTTAGAGTTTTTGTTAGAGTTCTAGTTTAGTTTAGTTTTAGTTAAGAGTTTGGTGTTTTACCTTAGAGTCTTAGCTTAGAGTTTTAGTTAGAGTTCTAGTTTAGTTTAGTTTTAGTTAAGAGTTTAGAGTTTTTTAGCTTAGAGTCTTAGCTTAGAGTTTTTGATAGAGTTCTAGTTTATTTTAGTTTTAGTTAAGAGTTTAGAGTTTTTAGCTTAGAGTCTTAGCTTAGAGTTTTTGTTGAAGTTTTAGTTTAGTTTAGTTTTAGTAAATAGTTAAGAGTTTTAGCTTAGAGTCTTAGCATATAGTTTTTGTTAGAGTTAAAGTTTAGTTTAGTAATAGTTAGGAGTTTAGAGTTTTAGCTTAGAGTCTTAGCTTAGAGTTTTTGTTAGAGTTCTAGTTTAGTTTAGATATAGTTAAGAGTTTGTAGTTTTACATTAGAGACTTATCTTAGATTTTTAGTTTATTTTATTTTTAGTTAAGAGTTTGGAGTTTTTAGCTTAGAGTCTTAGCTTAGAGTTTTTGTTAGAGTTCTAGTTTAGTTTAGTTTTAGTTAAGAGTTTGGTGTTTTACCTTAGAGTCATAGCTAAGACATTTAGTTAGAGTTATAGTTTAGTTTAGTTTTAGTTATGAGTTTAGAATTTTAGCTTAGAGTCTTAGCTAAGAGTTTTTGTTAGAGTTGTAGTTTAGTTTAGTTTTAGTTAAGAGTTTAAAGTTTTTAGCTTAGAGTCTTAGCATAGTTTTTGTCGAAGTTCTAGTTTAGTTTAGTAATAGTTAAGAGTTTAGAGTTTTTAGGTTAGAGTCTTAGTTTAGAGTTTTTGTTAAAGTTGAAGTTTAGTTTAGTAATAGTTAAGAGTTTAGAGTTCTAGCTTAGAGTCATAGCTCAGAGTTTTTGTTAAAGTTGAAGTTTAGTTTAGTAATAGTCAAGAGTTTAGAGTTTTAGCTTAGAGTCTTAGCTTAGAGTTTTAGTTTAGTTTAGTTTTAGTTAAGAGTTTAGAGTTTTTTAGCATAGAGTCATAGCTTAGAGTTTTTGTTAGAGTTCTAGTTTAGTTTAGTTATAGTTAAGAGTTTAGAGTTTTTAGCTTAGATTCTTAGCTTACAGTTTTAGTTTAGTTTAATTTTATTTAAGAATTTAGAGTTTTACCATAGAGTCTTATCTTAGGGTTTTTTAGAGTTCTAGTTTAGTTTAGTTTTAGTTAAGAGTTTAGAGTTTTTAGCTTAGAGTCTTAGTTTAGAGTTTTTTGTTGCAGTTCTTGTTTAGTTTAGAGTTTTAGCTTAGACTCGGAGTTTTAATTAGAGTTCTAGTTTAGTTTAGTTTTATTTAAGAGTTTATTGTTTTAGCTTAGAGTCTTATCTTAGTATTTCTGTTAGAGTTGTAGTCTAGTTTTGTTTTAGTTAATAGTTTATAGTTTTAGCTTAGAGTCTTAGCTTAGAGTTTTTGTTAGAGTTATAGTTTAGTTTAGTTATAGTTAAGAGTTTGAAGTTTTACCTTAGAGACTTAGCTTAGAGTTTTAGTTAAGTTTAGTTTTACTTAAGAGTATAGAATTTTAGCTTAGAGTCTCAGCTTAGAGTTTTGTTAGAGTTCTAGTTTAGTTTTAGTTAAGAGTTTAGTGTTTTTAGCTTAGATTCTTAGTTTGGAGTTTGTGTCGAAGTTCTAGTTTAGTTTAGTTTTAGTTTAGAGTTTTAGCTTAGACTTAGAGTTTTAATTAGAGTTCTGGTTTAGTTTAGTTATAGTTAAGAGTTTGGTATTTTACCTTAGAGACCTAGCTTAGAGTTTTAGTTAGAGTTGAAGTTTAGTTTAGTTATAGTTAAGAATTTAGAGTTTTAGCTTAGAGTCATAGCTTAGAGTTTTACTTAAAGTCTTAGTTTGGCTAAGTTTTAGTTAAGAGTTTCGAGTTTTAGCTTAGAGTCTTAGTTTAGAGTTTTTTGTTAGAGCTCTAGCTTAGTTTAGCTTTAGTTAAGAGTTTGGTGTTTTACCTTTGAGTTTCAGTTAGAGTTCTAGTTTAGTTTAGTTTTAGTTAAGAGTTTGGTGTTTTACCTTAGAGTCTTAGATAAGAGTTCTAGTTTAGTTTAGTTTTACTTAAGAGTTTAGAGTTTTACATTATAGTCTCAGCTTAGAGTTTTTGTTGGAGTTCTAGTTTATTTTAGTTTTAGTCAAGAGTTTAGTGTTTTTATCTTAGAGTCTTAGATTAGATTTTATGTTGAAGTTATAGTATATTTTATTTTTAGTTTAGAGTTTTATCTTAGAGTCTTAGATAATATTTTTAGTTATAGTTGAATTTTCTTTTATTTTTAGTTAATATTTTATAGTTTTTTTTTATAGAGTTATTTTTTATTTTAATTTTATTAAATATTTTTTTTTTTTAACTTTGAGTTTAATTTATATTTATAGTTTAGTTTAGTTTTATTTAATAGTTTAGAGTTTACCATAGAGTCTTAGCTTAGAGTTTTAGTTAGAGTTCTAGTTTAGTTTAGTTTTAGTTACAGTTCAAAATTTAGAGTTTTAGCTTAGAGTCATTGCTTAGAGTTTAACTTAAAGTTATATATTGGTTAAGTTTTAGTTAAGATTTCAGTGTATGTAGCTTAGTGTTTTTGTTAAAGTTCTAGTTTAGTTTAGTTTTAGTTAATATTTTAGAGTTTTAGCTTAGTGTCTTATATTATAGTTTTTGTTAGATTTGAATTTTAGTTTAATTTTAGTTAATAATTTTATGTTTTACCGTTGAGTTTCAGTTAGAGTTCTAGTCTAGTTTACTTTTAGTTTAGAGTTTACAGTTTTTTAGCTTAGAGTCTTAGCTTAGAGTTTTAGTTAGGGTTCTAGTTTAGTTTAGTTTTAGTTAAGAGTTTAGAATTTTAGATTAGAGTCTTGGCTTAGAGTTTTGTTAGATTTCGAGCTTATTTAGTTGTTAGCTACATTTTATTTTAAACACATTTTAGATCATGGGTTTATACCTCATGGTATTTTCTTATATTCCTATCTGATTTTATTGTTAGTTAAGAGTTTAGTGTTTTTTAGATCGTATGTTCAGATTAGATTTTTAGTTAGAGTTCTAGTTTAGTTTAGTTTTAGTTACAGTTCATAATTTTTGTTAGAGTTCTAGTTTAGTTTAGTTTTAGTTAAGAGTTTGGTGTTTTACCTTAGAGTCTTAGTTTAGAGTTTTAGTTAGAGTTCTAGTTTTGTTTAGTTTTAGTTAAGAGTTTAGAGTTTTTTAGCTTAGAGTCGTGGCTTAGAGTTTTTGTTAGAGTTCTAGTTTATTTTAATTTTAGTTAAGAGTTTAGAGTTTTTAGCTTAGAGTCTTAGCTTAGAGTTTTTGTTGAAGTTCTTGTTTAGTTTAGTTTTAGTAAATAGTTAAGACTTTTAACTTAGAGTCTTAGCTTAGAGTCTTTGTTAGAGTTCTATTTTAGTTTATATGTAGTTATAAACTTAGAATTTTATATTAGAGACTTAGTTTAGAGTTTTAGTTTAGTTTATTTTTAGTTAAGAGTCTGGAGTTTTTAGCTTATAGTCTTAGATTATAGTTTTTTTTAGAGTTTTAGTTTAGTTTAGTTTTAGTTAAGAGTTTGGTGTTTTACCTTAGAGTCATAGCTTAGACATTTAGTTAGAGTTCTAGTTTAGTTTAGTTTTAGTTATGAGTTTAGAATTTTATCTTAGAGTCTTATCTTAGAGTTTATGTTAGATTTTGATTTGAGTTTATCTTTAGTTACAATTTTAAAGTTTTTAGCTTAGAGTCTTAGCATAGCTTTTGTCAAAGTTCTAGTTTAGTTTGTTTATAGTTAAAAGTCTAGAATTTTATCTAATATTCTTGGATCATAGTTTTTGTTCAAGTTGAAGTTTAGTTTAGTAATAGTTAAAAGTTTAGAGTTCTAGCTTAGAGTCATAGCTCAGAGTTTTTGTTAAAGTTGAAGTTTAGTTTAGTAATAGTTAAGAGTTTAGAGTTTTAGCTTAGAGTCTTAGCTTAGAGTTTTAGTTTAGTTTAGTTTTAGTTAGGAGTTTAGAGTTTTTTAGAATAGAGTATTAGCTTAGAGTTTTTGTTAAGAGTTCTAGTTTAGTTTAGTTTTATTTAAGATTTTCTATTTTTTAGCTTAGATTCTTTGATTAGATTTACAGTTCATATTATTTTTTTTTAATAATTTATTGTTTTACAATAGATTAGTATATTAGTGATTTTTTAGAGTTCTGTTTTATTTTAGTTTAAATTAATAACTTAGAGTTTTTATAGTAGATTATTAGTTTATTTTTTTTTGTTGTAGTTCTTGTTTAGTTTAGAGTTTTAGCTTAGACTCGGAGTTTTAATTATAGTTCTATTCTAGTTTAGGTTTATACAAGAGTTTAGAGTTTTAGCTTAGAGTCTTATATTTATGTTTATGTTAGTGTTCTAGTCTAGTTTAGTTTTTGTAAAGAGTTTAGAGTTTTATCTTATATTCTTAGCTTAGAGTTTTTTTTAGATTCATATTTTAGCTTAGGTATAGTTAAGATTTTGAAGTTTTACCTTAGAGACTTAGCTTAGAGTTTTAGTTAAGTTTAGTTTTACTTAAGATTATAGAATTTTAGCTTAGAGTCTCAGCTTAGAGTTTTTGTTAGAGTTCGTAGTTTAGTTTTAGTTAAGAGTTTAGTGTTTTTAGCTTAGAATCTTAGCTTAGAGTTTTTGTTGAAGTTCTAGTTTAGTTTAGTTTTAGTTTAGAGTTTTAGCTTAGACTTAGAGTTTTAATTAGAATTCTAGTTTAGTTTAGTTATAGTTAAGAGTTTAGAATTTTTATCTTAGAGTCTTAGATAAGTTTAATTTAGAGTTCTAGTTTAATTTAGTTTTAGCTAAGAGTTTGGAGTTTTACCATAGAGTCTTAACTTAGAGTTTTACTTAGAGTTAAAGTTTATTCTAGTTGCAGTAAAGAATTTAGATTTTTATCTAAGAGTCATATCTTAGAGTTTTACTTAAAGTTATAGATTGGTTCAGATTTATTTAAGAGTTTCGAGTTTTAGCTGAGTCTTAGCTTACAGTTTTTTTTAGAGTTCTAGTTTAGCTTAGTTTTACTTATGAGTTTAGAGTTTTACCTTAGAGTCTTAGCTTAGATTTTTTGTTAGAGTTCTAGTTTAGTTTAACTTTAGTTAAGAATTTAATGTTTCACCTTTGAGTTTCAGTTAGAGTACTAGTTTAGTTTACTTTTAGTTAAGAGTTTAGTGTTTTACCTTAGAGTATTAGCATAGAGTTTTAGTTAGAGTTCTAGTTTAGTTTAGTTTTAGTTAAGAGTTTAGAATTTTAGCTTAGAGTCTTAGCTTAGAGTTTTTGTTAGAGTTCTAGTTTAGTTTAGTTTTAGTTGATAGTTTTTTGTTTTACCTTTGAGTTTAAGTTAGAGTTCTAGTTTAGTTTACTTTTAGTTAAGAGTTTAGTGTTTTAACTTATAGTCATAGCTTATAATTTTTTTTATAGATCTAGTTTATTTTAGTTTTAGTTAAGAGTTTATAATTTTAGCTTATAGTCTTAGCTTAGAGTTTCTGTTAGAGTTCTAGTTTATTTTAGTTTTAGTTAAGAGTTTAGAGTTTTTGGCTTAGATTCTTTTGCTTAGAGTTTTTGTTGAAGTTCTAGTTTAGTTTAGGTTTTGTTAATAGTTTAGAGTTTTATCTTAGAGTCGTAGCTTAGAGTTTTTGTTAGAGTTCTAGTTTATTTTAGATATATTTAATCGTCTGGAGTTTTAAATTCGAGACTTAGCTTAGAGTTTTAGTTTAGTTTAGTTTTAGTTAAGAGTTTAGAGTTTTATCTTAGAGTCTTAGCTTAGAGTTATAGTTAGAGTTGAAGTTTAGTTTAGTTATAGGTAAGAGTTTAGAGTTTTTAGCTTAGAGTCGTAGTTTAGAGTCTTTGTTAGAGTTCTAGTTTAGTTTACTTAAGAGTTTAGAGTTTTATCATAGAATCATAGCTTAGAGTTTTTGTTGAAGTTTTAGTTTATTTTAGTTTTAGTTAAGAGTTTAGAGTTTTTAGCTTAGAGTCCTAGCTTAGAGTTTTTGTTAGAGTTCTAGTTTAGTTTAGTTTTAGTTAAGAGTTTAGAGTTTTTACCTTAGAGTTATAGCTTAGAGTTTTAGTTAGAGTTCTAGTTTAGTTTAGTTTTAATTAAGAGTTTAGAATTTTAGCTTAGAGTCTTAGCTTAGAGTTTTTGTTAGATTTATAGTTTACCTTAGTTTTAGTTAAGAGTTTAGATTTTTTATCTTAGAGTCTTATCTTAGGTTTTTTGTTTAAGCTATATTTTAGTTTATTTTTAGTTACTAGTATAGCTTTTTAGCCAACTGTTTTAACTTAGAGTTTATTTTAGTTTTAGTTTAGTTTGAATTAAGTTTTTTGAGTTATACTTTAAAGCACTATATTATAGTTCAAGTTAGTTTTGAAGTTTCGGTTTGTTTATTTATATTTGTGAGTTTATATTTTTAGATTAGAGTCTTAGATTAGAGTTTTAGTTAGAGTTATTGCTTATTTTAGTTTTACTTAAGAGTTTTAGCTTAGAGGTTTAGTCTAGAATCTTAGCCTAGAGATTTAGTTAGAGTTGAAGTTTATTCCAAACTAGCATAACCACAAAATTACACAATATTGCATAGAAATACCAAAACCATAGGTTATATTAGGTTAGGTTAGAGGTTAGGTTTCTCCACGTATAAGCTAGGTTAGATTAGGTTAGCTTATCATGAGCGCTCATGATAAGCTAACCTAATCTAACCTAACTTAATCGTGGAGAAACCTAACCTCTAACCTAACCTAACCTAATCTAACCTATGGTTTTGGTATTTCTATGCAATATTGTGTAATTTTGTGTTTATGCTAGTTTGGAATAAACTTCAAATCTAACTAAATCTCTAAGCTAAGATTCTAGGCTAAACCTCTAAGCTAAAACGCTTAAGTAAAACTAAAATAAGCAATAACTCTAACTAAAACTCTAATCTAAAACTCCAAGCTATAACTATAAACTCTTAAATATAACTAAAATAAACGAAACCTCAACCCTAACTGAAACTCTTATCTAAGACTTTAAGGTAAAACTCAAAACTCTTAACTAAAACTAAACTAAACTAGAACTCTAATTAAAACTCCAAGTCTAAGCTAAAACTCTAAACTAAACTAGAACTGAAACAAAAACTCTAAACTAAGACTATAATCTAAAAACTTTAAATTATTAATTAAAACTAAAATAAACCATAACTATAAAAAAACCCTACGATACGACTCTATTTTAAAATACTAAATTATTAAAAAAAATTAATATGAACTGTAACTCTAAGCAAAGAATTTAATATAAAAACTCGAGACTATTAACTAAACATAAATTAAACTAAAACTCTAACAAAAACTTAAAGCTAAGACTCTATGCTAAAAACTTTAAATTTTCAACTAAAACTAAACTAAACTAAAACTAAGCTAAGACTCTAAGCTAAAACTCTAAACTCTTAACTATTACTAAACTAAACTTCAACTTTTACAAAAACTCTGAGCTAAGACTCTAAGCTAGAACTCTAAAATCTTAACTATTACTAAACTAAACTTAAACTTTAAAAAAAACTCTAAGCTAAGACTCTAAGCTAAAACTCTAAACTCTTAAATATTACTAAACTAAACTAGAACTTCGACAAAAACTATGCTAAGACTCTAGGCTAAAAACTAAACTAAAACTAAACTAAACTAGAACTCTAACAAAAACTCTAAGCTAACACTCTAAGCTAAAAATCTAAACTCTTAACTAAAACTAAACTAAACTAGAACTCTAACTAAATGTCTAAGGTATGACTCTAAGGTAAAACACCACACTCTTAACTAAAACTAAACTAAACTAGAACTCTAACAAAAACTCTAAGCTAAGACTCTAAGCTAAAAACTCCAAACTCTTAACTAAAACTAAACTAAACTAAAATTCTAAGCTAAGTCTCTAAGGTAAAACTCCAAACTCTTAACTATATCTAAACTAAACTAGAACTCTAACAAAAACTCTAAGCTAAGACTCTACGCTAAAACTCTAAACTCCTAACTATTACTAAACTAAACTTCAACTCTATCAAAAACTATAAGCTAAGACTCTAAGCTAAAACTCTTAACTATTTACTAAAACTAAACTAACTAAAACTTCAACAAAAACTCTAAGCTAAGACTCTAAGCTAAAAACTCTAAACTCTTAACTAAAACTAAACTAAACTAGAACTCTAACTTAAACTCTAAACTAAAACTCTAAGGGAAAACACCAAACTCTTAACTAAAACTAAACTAAACTAGAACTCTAATAAAAACTCTAAGCTAAGACTCTAAGCTAAAAAACTCTAAACTCTTAACTAAAACTAAACTAAACTAAAACTCTATGCTAAGTCTCTAAGGTAAAACTCCAAACTCTTAACTATGTGTAAACTAAACTAGAACTCAAAACTAAAATAAACTAGAACTATAACAAAAACTCTAAGCTAAGACTCTAAGCTAAAATTCTAAACTCTTAACTAAAACTAAACTAAACTAGAACTCTAACTAAAAGTCTAAGCTAAGACTCTAAGCTAAAAAACTGTAAACTCTAAACTAAAAGTAAACTAGACTAGAACTCTAACTTGAAACTCAACGGTAAAACATCAAATTCTTAACTAAAATTAAACTAAACTTCAACTCTAACAAAAACTCTAAGCTAAGACTTTAAGCTAAAACTCTAAATTATTAACTAAAACTAAACTAAACTAGAAATTCAATAAAAAATATAAGATAAAAAATATAAAATATTAAATAAAACTTAACAAAACTATAAATTTAATTAAAACTCTAAGCTATGACTATAAGCTAAAACTCTAAATTCTGAACTGTAACTAAAACTAAACTAAACTAGAACTCTAACTAAAACTCTAAGCTAAGACTCTATGGTAAACTCTAAACACTTAACTAAAACTAAACTAAACTAGAACTCTAACTGAAACTCAATGGTTAAAAATCAAACTCTTAACTAAAATTAAACTAAACTAGAACTCTAACAAAAAAAAACTCTAAACTCTTAACTAAAACTAAACTAAACTGCAACTCTAACAAAAACTCTAAGCTAAGACTCTAAGCTAAAACTCTAAACTAAAACTAAACTATACTAGAACTTCAAAATAAACTCTAAGCTAAGACTATAAGCTAAAAAAACTAAACAATTAACAAAAAATAAAAAAAACTAGAAATATAAAAAAAACTATAAGCTGAGACTATAATCTAAAAATATAAACTATTAAGTAAGAATAAAATAAACTATAACTCTAAACTAAGACTCTAAGGTAAAACACCAAACTATTAACTAAAACTAAACTAAACTAGAACTCTAACTGAAACTCAAAGGTAAAACATCAAACTCTTAACTAAAATTAAACTAAACTAGAACTCTAACAAAAAAACTCTAAGCTAAGACTCTAAGCTAAAACTCTAAACTCTTAACTAAAACTTAACCAAACTAAAACTTTAAGTAAAACTCTAAGCTATGACTCTAAGCTAAAACTCTAAATTCTTAACTGTAACTAAACTAAACTTCAACTCTAGCTAAAACTCTAATCTAAGACTCTAAGGTAAAACTCTAAACTCTTAACTAAAACTAAACTAAACTAGAACTCTAACAAAATTCTGAGCTAAGACTGTAAGCTAAAACTCGAAACTCTTAACAAAAACTTAACCAAACTATAACTTTAATTAAAATTATAAGCTATGACTCTAAGCTAAAACTCTAAATTCTCAACTGTAAATAAACTGAACTAAACTAGAACTCTAAATAAAACTCTAAGCTAAGATTCTAAGCTAAGATCTCTAAACTCTTAACTAAAAGTAAACTAAACTATAACTCTAACAAAAACTCTAAGATAAGACTCTAAGAAAAAAAATCTATAATCTTTTAACTAAAACTAAACCATAATAAAACTTTAAGCTAAGACTCTAAGATAAAAACTATAAACTATTAACTAAAAGTAAAATAAAATATAAAAATAAATTAAAATAAATTTTAATAAATAAATTTATTAAATAAAATTAAAATAAGCCTCAACTCTAACAAAAACTCTAAGCTAAGACTCTAAGCTAAAACTCGAAACTCTTAACTAAAACTTAACCAAACTACAACTTTAAGTAAAATTATAAGCTATGACTCTAAGCTAAAATTCTAAATTCTGAACTGTAACTAATCTAAACTAAATTAGAACTCTGAATAAAACTCTAAGCTATGACTCTAAGCTAAAAACTCTACATAATTAACTAAAACTACAGTAAACTAGAACTATAACAAAAACTGTAAGCTAAGACGAGAATCTAAAAATAACCTCAAAACTTTTAACTGAAACTAAACCAACCTAAAACTTTAAGATAAGACTCTAAGCTAAAAACTCTAAACTCTTAACTAAAACTAAACTAGAACTCTAACAAAAACTCTAAGCTAAGAGTCTAAGCTAAAAAAAAACCTCTAAACTTTTAACTAAACCTAAACCAAACTAAAACTCTAAGCTAAGTCTCTAAGGTAAAACTTCAAACTCTTACCTATAACTAAGTTGTGGGTGAAAAGGATGGGTACTTCAATTTGTAAAATGGGTTTAGGACGGTCACTAAGAAAAGAACTTGTTCTGAAATGCCTTTTGAAAAGTATTGCTTGGTGTGGAGCATTCAAAAAGCTGTAAAGTAAAGTTTTGGGTTAAAAGGATGGGAACTTCAACTTGTGAATTTGTTTTATGAAGGACATTAATAAAATAATTGGGTATGAAATTCCCTTTCAAAATTATTTATTGGTTTTTGAGCATATAAAAAGATGTAAATTAAAGTTGTGTATGTAAAGAATGGGTACTTTAACTTGTAAAATGGATATAGGAGGGACATTAAGAAAAGAAATTTTTCTGAAATGCCATTGAAAAGTATTGCTTGGTGTTGGAGCATTCAAAAATCAGTATAGTAAAAAAAATCAGTAAAGTTGTGGGTGAAAAGGATGGGTACTTCAACTTGTAAAATGGGTTTAGGATGGACATTAAGAAAATAACTTGTTCTGAAAAGATTTAATAAAGCCATAAAAAAGTATTAAAAATGGGGGCTCAGGGGCCTTTGGGGTGCCGGAGGTCCTTTGGGGGTTGGGGGGGCCCTATAGGGCCGGGTGGCCCTTTGGGAGCCCTGTGGACCTTTGGGGATTGGGGAGGGCCTTGAGGGCTCGGGGAGGGCCTTTGGGGGTCTGGGGAGGGCCTTTGGGGGTCTGGGGGGCACTTGAGGGCCGATTGATCCTTTGGAAGTCCGTTGGACCTTTGGAGACTGGGTGAGGGCCTTTGGGGGTCCGGAGGGCCCTTTGGGAGCCCGGTGGTCGTTTGGAAGCCCGGTGGGCCTTTGGTGGCCCGCGGAGGGCCTTTGGGGGTCCGGGGGGCCCTTTGGGAGCCCGGTGGGCCTTTTGGGGCCCGGGCAGGGCCTTTGGGGGTCTGGGGAGGGCCTTTGGGGGTCTGGGGGCCCTTTGGGAGCTTGGGGGACCTTTGAGTACCGGGGGCTTCCTTCGGGGTTGGGGTAGGGGGATTGGAACCCTTTAGGGTTGGGGTAGGGGGATAGAAACCCTTTGGGGTTGGGGTAGGGGACCTCACGACACTGTTAAAATACAATTTGTGTATTATAACAACCACAGAGTTTCACCCTCAAATTCTCTTCTAAAATCGTCTTTTAAATCATCTTTTAAAATGTTTCTGACTGTTTCGCCGAAATAATTCTATGGAATAACAAAAACGGTTTCGCCCAAATAATCCCTAAACATAATTTCAGCGAGTTCCTTTTGTTTGGCATCTCTGCGCTGACACATTTCAAATTACTAAGAAACCTGATTCCCGCGCTAAAACAATTCATCGCTAAGATCTAAACATTCACTCGGAGACAGTTCTCTTTAGAAACAACAAATTAATTCCCCTTTCGTGAATCAATTCTCTTTAGAAACAACAAATTAATTCCCTTTCGTGTCAAATCAATCAACCATGACATCATCTGTCACGTGTGATCTAAACTTTGCCCCGGAAACATTCTCTTTGGAAATACATCAAAGACACTAATTAACTTGACGTCATCTGTCAGAGATTCATTAACTTCCCCGGAAATAATTTGATTAATGACTCAATAATCCATGAAAGTGAGAAAAAATTGTTTTTCCATTCTCACTGACAAAAACCATAAACCAGACTTAAATGGGAGAAATTTCTTGTTTTTTCATTCTCACTGACAAAAACCATTAAAACATCCATAAAAGTGACAAAGTTCCTGTTTTTCAAGTGAGAAAAATACTGTTTTTCCATTCTCACTGACAAAAACCATAAAACAGACATAAATTACTGTTGACATCCATGAAAAACATCAAATAAATTGACCAACACACATAACCGTCCATGAAACAACCATCAATGTGAGAAAATTCCTGTTTTTTCATTCTCACTGACAACAAACCATAAACCACGTGGTTCTATGCCCATATATGGACTCCCCGTCGGAGTAGCACCCCCCTCTCTACTTGCATTCCAATTATTAATAGCGGTATCTTGAAATAACCAGTCCGGCGGGTATCTGTCCCGGTATCTGTAGCATCTCCAGTTTGAAATTCCATATACAGTATATAAAAGAGTGGTTCCATTGTGACTTATTCACCGTGTAACTGATACCCAAGCAGCTGAACCCCTGTAACTGAACCACCGTGCAACTGAACCACCGTGCAACTGACCCACCGTACAACTGAACCACCGTGCAATTGAACCACCGTGCAACTGAACCCCCGTGCAACTGAACCCCGGTGCAACTGAACCCTCGTGCAACTTAGACTGAACCCTACACTTTAACTGAACCCTCGTGCAACTCAACCCCCGTGAAACTCAACCCCATTTAACTAAACCCCCGTGTAACTGAACCACCATGTAACTGAACCCCCGTGCAAGTGAACCACCGCCCAACTGAACCACCGTGCAACCGAACCCTCGCTGTAAGTGAACCCTCGTGCAGCTTAACCACCATACTTACATTGGGTTAAACACAAGTTAAAATCTTTACATGTTCAACCTTGTTGGAATTGTTTGCTTTTTTAAGTCTTTATATAAGTTACTGTCAAGATGATTTATAAAAATGCTCTGTATTGTCGTCACGAAAACAAAGAAAATCGGACGTCATAAGCTCTTAAATCCAGATTTATTTCTCTTTTTTATGTCTGTTAATTGGGGCTCCCTTCACCCTGTCACTTTCTACGGGTCTAAGCGTTTACAGGCCATGGAGCCTTTGTGGGGATTGTTATGTAATTATTTTACTGATATATGGAAAACAAACCTATCTATCTATCTATCTATCCCTATCCCCCGAGGAGAATTTTCTCTCCTCCACCCACGGAAACCTCATCACTTGAAAAATACCCCCCTCGCAGAAATTAGTTGGGAGGACAGTGCCAGTCGTGACGGGGCACCATATATGGCCATAGAATACTGACGGGGCACCTCTGCTGCCATCTATAATTGAGTCTAACGCTGACGGGATGTAATTTATTCAAGGATTATTGATCGAGTCAAATGGGGTCAATGCCCCCCTTTTTCAAGGTAGATTTATTTATTGTTTCTAGGTGTAATGACTCCAGGGCGAAGTTTGCACATGCCCATTGACGGGAACAATGTATTGATCTAGGACAAGAGGGGAAGTGGATTTCTGAGAAATTGATTTACATAAAAGAAGGGGAGAGAATTTCCGAGAAATTGATTACATAATCGACTAGGACCAGAGGGGGAGAGGATTTCTGAGAACTTGATTGCGTAATCGACTAGGAAAAGAGGGAAGTGGATTTCTGAGAAATTGATTTACCTAATCGGCAGAGAATGTATTGATTGAGTCTAACGGGAACAGGATCACGTGTCTCTTTCTAAGCCAATCAGGGAGTTGGAAATATCCGCGGGAGAGGATTGCAGAGAATATAAGGAAAGGATTTTTGCTATAGTTTTTATTAGTGTGGGAATAGAATTCATGCGAGTGAGAACAGTTTGACTTTACTCATTTGGATATATTTGTGCTGATGATGAGTGGAATGTTTACCCTATTAAAGGTTGATAGTGGAGTTAGTAGCAATAATACAAGAGCACCAAACATTGTGGCGGAAATCATGAGAGAATCACGGCTTTGTCTGGAATGGGATGAAGTATATGCAAGATATGTAATATCCTTGAGCAAATTTAAAATGGAGGATCGATTATGCTTCGCTTCAAAAGTTGATAGAGCGCATTTGAATAGACTTCAAAGTGCTTTAAGTGCATTAGTGAAGCATATCGAAGACAATAAACTGTATCGCTAATTGTTCATGTGTACTATTGTTGTTGTAATTATACAATAAAATTTTTTCGAGATCGAAAATTTTCCCTTTCTTTTTGTTAGAATATTAGGCTAACGAATCATGGTCAGTCTAGAGTCAGCAGTCAGAGTGATAGGATTGAAAAATGAATAAATTCGAGAAAGTGAGAATTAGATTGAATCTGGTGTTTATGGAAAAACATTTAATTTTGGATGAAAATTTTCTCAAGTTATCCCTTCAACGAAAGATATTCTCTCGGGGAACACTTGACAATGTAATGAAAACTGATTCTCCCCCATTGGACTATTGTATGAAACTTTGTCGATGTGACTCAAATGCTTATACTCAATTTATTGATATATTAATTGGAACAACACAGGTTAATATCGTGGATATACTTTTGAAAACATTGCCATAGATTCAATGTAGATGGCTCCCCCTCCCATTCGAAAGAGGTGACGTCAAAGAGTTACCCCTCTCAAATTCCTCCCTCTGAATTTATCGAACGAGCATGATCAGTTTCGTTTTAGCTGTGAGAGAGTTGACATCGGAAACCAAAAAAATGTTCTATACATGTCCACTATGCATGTACACTCTTGGCTGTTGGACATCATGTGAGAATTGTACGATTATTGATGACTATAGTGAAAAGTGCAAATTATGTAATCCTTGTAAATTACATAGAGGCTATGCAGTACAAATTAAAGGATGTAATTCATGTCTTGAAGCGATTTGTGACTCTCACCCTAGAGGACATCTGTGCTCCAATTGTCACTATGACAAATGTGATCAGTGGGAGAATACTTACCGCGGGATGATTGGAAAAAATCCCAAACGTGATTTTAGTTTATTTCTACGAGATTGGTATTGTCGTGGATTTAAATTATTCTGGTTGGAAGAATATGGTCTACGATTCAACTGTTGGGGTAACAAGACAATTTGGTTTCTACGTCATCGTTGTGACGACACTACCTACTATGACTAAAAACCAGGTGACTTTTATTTGGCAGTTACTGAATGTGATTCACCATTTGAAAACACTGAATGTGATATTGCTTCAAATAGACAAATTGAAACTCGTGAATTTCATAATATGAATGCAAATAGTATCATTGACTATACAAAGAGATATGACAAGAGTGAAGTTACATTGTACTGTAGAAAATGTGATTTTGACTTTGCAGCCAATCAAGATCAATATACAGTGAATTCAAATGATTTAAGAGGGGGAAGGGGAAAGTCAGAGACCACAACCACTTGTGGCAGGAAATATCATCTGGGGGTAGTAATTTTAGAGGGGGAGCACATAAATCATGCAAAGTGAATGTAAGCCAGCAGTTTTTTATTCTGGTTTTCATTCACAACGAAAATTATAATTTAAAATTTATTTTACCGGCATTGGCACGTATGCACAGGAAGGGATGGGGAGTAGATAGTCCATGGGTAAATAATTCATTTACCTATAAAATCATACCCAAATCAGCAGAGAAGCTACTGCTTCTCGAATTAGAATGGCAGGTAGTGAAAAATGGGCATACGTGCCTGAATAAAATTAGGGTTTTAGATTCATTTAGTTTTTTCCCCAAGGCATTGAGTCAACTGATTCAAGTGCAGAAAAGTGACAATTTATATAGTTTTCCTTTGCTTAAACAACACTTTCCTGACAGTGAGATGTATGACCTATTGACCTGTAAAGGTGTATACGTATACGACTATTACTATTCTGGCGCTCGCTTAAGCGAGGTGAAACTACCTCCAATTGAAGCTTTCTTTAATTCACTCACCAACAGTGAATGCACAGCCGAGGAATATGAATTTTCCAAGAAGGTCTGGGCTAAGGGTAATTGTAAAAATGGGTAGGAGTATTGTAGGCTTACTTGGCCAGTGACGTTTTAACTCTGTTAGATATTGTCTGCAAGAACACAGATCAAATCTATTTAGAGTTTGGACTAGATATAGGATATTATTTTTCTACACCACATTTGGTGATGGACTTGATTTTAAAAATTAGTAGGGAAGAAATAGGCTTGATAACTGATGTAAATCAAAACCTTTTAGTAGAAAGATAAATGAGGGGGGGGTGTGTTTTTCATGGGGATCGCGTTTTGACAACAGATCCAAGCGGACAAAACACCACCGGTGCAAAGTCAAATGCAGTTTTCTTGGACATGAACTCGCTGTATCCCTCGGCAATGTCTCACTACTCTTTGCCGTGTGGGAACTATAAATGGCTTGAGAATCCTTGTGAGTTCCCCGACACTAACACCGTCGAGGACAATGATCCACAAGGATGGTTCTTGGAAATTGATGGTCACATTCCATTGGCGCTTCATGATTCAGTCAGAGATTTTGTTTTCCCCTGTATCAATCGACCAGGAACTCACTAAGTCAATACAATCGATCATTGTTTGAGGATATGGGGATGCACTGAACCCCCTGTAAGCAGAAACTGATTGTAAATCTGAACCCTAAAGAGAATATCGTTGTTCATCATGTGCTTTTGCACTGGATGGTGAACAATGGTTTCAAGATCACCAAAATACCTAGGGTCCTGCAATTCAATCAAAACCCTACTTGAAGACGTTTATCGAAATCTTTGTTGATAAACGCTCTCGGTCAAACACTAAAGTAGAGAAGGAAATGTATAAGCTAATTCTAAATTCAGCGTTTGGCAAAATGTGTGAAAGCGTACGGAACAGATCCCGTTGCGACGTCGTGACTGACCCTCAAGAGTGTGTACGAATTATTGTAGACCCCAATTTTACATCGTTCACGAGAATAAGGGCGAGCATGGTTCTTCTACACAGGAGAAAGAGAAATGTGGTTCTGAACAAGAATATATTAGGAGGTAGTTCAGTACTTGAAATTTCCAAGAAGCTCATGTTGTCGTTTTTTTACAATGTGGGCAAGGTACAATGGCCAAGGGAGGTTCAAGTTTACTATGGGGATACAGATTTTCTGCTGTTAAAAGTGAATACCGGGGATTTATTGGGAGATTTAGAAAATGGGGAACACATCAGCTCGCGGATGGATTTCACTAACTGGAATCCGTCCTTTTACCCCGATTTGGTGAAACTTCAGGCTCCCTACCAACTACTCATGTTAAAATCAGAGACGGGGAGTGATTTGATATCCAAGGGGGTGTTCCCGAGTCCTAAAGTTTATTGCGTTGAAACTCATAACAGGGATGTAAAGCAGGAGTGTAAAGGGGTGCCTGCACATTTTGTAAAGAACTATTTCAACATGAGTGTGTACAGAGAATGTGTAGAGAGTAGCATAGTACCAGGAGCACAAGTGGTTGAAATTCGCTCTCTACAGTATAAAAATTATACTGTTAGAGTGGAAAAGAATGCAATGTCATGTATATCCGACAAAGTCTTTTCTGCTCGAGAATGGTGTAAATGTACTCCCCCACGGCCACTACCGTATTTCAGACCGGGTTGAATGTGTAGAATATAGCAATCAACTTGGTCTGGATAAATTAACCTAACTCACCTGATAAATTAACCTAACTCAAACCTCACCTGAATAATTAACCTAAACCAAACCATTCGTGAATTAACTTAAATAATCCAGCCTAACCTAACCTGCAGCAGTGATGGCGACTATTGTATACTGTTTTGATCCTGGGGGGGGGGGGGGGTCCCGCCCGCGGCCGGCCCTCTGCTCCCGGGGGTGGGGAGTCCCGCCCGCTGCCGACCTTCGGCCCGTGGCTCCTGGGGGGAGGGTATCCTTTTAAAGTGTTCAACTGTGCTATTCATGTTCATGTTCGTGTTTTTTCAAGTGTCGTACAAATAGTGCTGTTGTAAAAAAAAAGTGTGTGTGTACAAATAGTGTTCTTGCTGGACAAATAGTGTTTTTTTCATGACAATAAGTGTTGTTGTACATATAGTGTTGTTGTTGTTCTTGTTGAACAAATGTTTTTATGATAATAAATGTGGTTCTTCTTCTGGAACAGAAGTGTTTTTATGATAATAAATGTTGTTCTTAGACAAAAAGTGTTTTTATGTTAATAAATGTTGTTCTTGTTTGAACAAGTGTTGTTCTTGTTGAACAAATGTTTTTGATAATAAATATTGTTCTTGTTGAACAAGAAAAAGTGAAAAAAAATGTTGTTGTTAATAAATATTATTGTTGTTCATGTTAATAAATATTATTGTTGTTCATGTTGAACAAATAGAGTTTTTGTTCTTGTTGAACAAGTGCTTTTGTTCAATAAATGTTTTTCTTGTTTGAACAAGTGTTTTACGTCGAATAAATGAAGGAAATATTGTATTCGTTGTTATTGAATAGATAGATCTAAGGAAAAAATTATTACTTATTCATTGGACAAGTATGGTTTACAGTTAGTTGTAGTCCGACTTTTGTCAACAGCAGCAGCAGTTTGTATCAATTTAAAACACCATTCTGGTCGTTTCTGAGTGGTCTATCAATGTCGGGGAAAACGACACTTTTAGCTAAAATAATTAAAAAATGTATTAAAATGTTTTTGGAAAATCCAAAGAAAAGTTATTATTGCCATAGTATTTAACAGGAATTCTATGATCAAATAAAAGCTATTGCCACATCTATACCAATACAATTCATACGGGGACTTGATGTTTTCAATAGTATTGAACCAAACTCGTGGCTGATTATTGATGATTTGGCTGAATCCATTGAACAGTTCTCACAGGAAATGCTACAGCTGTTTACCTTTTGCTTTCATTATGAAATCATTTCCATGACCCTAGTTCTACACAACCTCTTTCATAAGAGCAAATGTATGAGAACCCTTGCTTTGAATTGCACCATCTATATTATCTACCGAGTTGTTCGTGATTCTAGCTCGCTAATAACTCTCAATAAGCAAATATACCCAGGCGCCCCCAAATTAATGCTGTCAGCGTAAACTCAGGCGACAAATAAGCCCTACGGCTACATTTTATTAGATCTTAATCAGAGCACACCCGAGGATCTACGTGTAGTCACAGATATTTTCGACAAAGAAATTACTGTGTATATTCCTGTGAACAGTAGAAAAGGCTATTAGTTGCCATCAAGACATTGAAGAAACTACACGAACAACGGCATTTATTTTTCGTTTTAGGCATTTCAAAACCTCAACTCAGGAGGGCCATTCTCAAAATGGTGCTGACAATGATTTCATTAATCTAATATCTGACCTTTGTTTAAATTTAACTGAGGGCAATGTACACTTTCCAGAAGGTGTTAGACAACAGAAAAAGCAACATCGTTCCACTGTACGCAAAAACAAGGGAAAAATTTTTAAAAGAAAACGTCTCCTTCAAACGGGTGGTAACTTATTTGCACTTTTACTGCCAATAAATGCAGGACTTGTAAACAGTTTTCTCTAGAAAATGGCTAAACCCTATAAATTGACGCCATTTGAACTTGTCCTCTCGCCCAAGGAACATTTTGAAGACAATCTAAGCAAATTCATTAATGATGAGAATATTAACGATGACAAAAAGCTAGTTTTACTTCAAGATGCATTGCGACGTGTGGACAAACATAGACCATATCGTGAGAGACCCACCGTCATCACAGATCCCGCTAAACATGAAACATCTCAAGATTCAGCAGTGCAATCAAAGGAGAAGGAATTGAATTCCATAGTGTCAATAATTGGAAACCAATTGCCAGTGACCTATCGAGAACAGAGTAAAAGAGTATTATCATATCTCATGTTGGAAAGTGGTGGTGATCAAGTTCAGGTCGATAGCACAGGGAAACGAATTATAATTCAGGAAAAATATTATAATCTAGTTGATTTAATTTGTGATATGGTGACGAATCGTAATCGCATATCTCATGTTGGAAAGTGGTGGTGATCAAGTTCAAGTCGATAGCACAGGGAAACGAATTATAATTCAGAGAAAAAATTATAATCTAGTTGATTTAATTTGTGATATGATGACGAATCGTAAAGGAATTTTATCATTTGACAATAATCTATACACCTTTCTAAACGCATCAAACTTCCCCAAAAGTGTTATTGGCAATAAGCAAATTCAAAATAAATTAAGAGAATATAGTCCTCCAACAACACCATCACCACGATTTAAAAAAGAAGATGATTCAATATTGAAAAATACTAGCAGCAGAACTAGAAGCGGCAATGATTTGAAAATACCATTCATATTGGCTAATCAACACCATAGAAGGATTGATTTACCCTCGGGTAATCAAAAGGGGAGTGGACCTCGCACTTCGTGTTGGCGTTCAAAATAGTTTAAGCTCTGAAACTTATTTTTAAGAACATTTGTAAAGTGGGAGGTGTAAGTTCCCCCAAAACGCTTTCTAAAGCTGCCTCTGAAATAGATGGCAGCACAATAAAAAAAGCAAAAGATTATCTAGAAAATGAACCGAGTTACACACTGCATCAGAATCGCAGGATTCGTGGCAAACAATATCGACAAAGTAAAGCCTTTTTCCCACTGCACATAATGCAAACTGATCTCTTAACTTTAGACGCTATTCAACGGCGTCACAAATTATCCTACAAATATATTATAGTGGCAATCAGTGTCTTTAGTCGCCATGCCTATGCCATTCCATTGCAATAAAGAGAGGTGCTGAAGTTGCTCATGCTTTAGAAAGTATTCTTGAACAGGATTGCTATAGAAAAATTCAATCAGATCGCGGTAGCGAATTTGTTAATCCTCATGTGCAAAAGGTTCTATTGAAATATAATACAACACTCTATCATAGTCACAGCCCTATAAAGACTGCATTGGCTGAACGATTGATAAGAACGATTCGTCTATTAATTTCAAGATATTGTACACTGAAAAATACACCTGCTTTTATTCATGATTTAGATAAAATCATGTAAATATACAACCAACGACCTCATCGATCATTGTCCAACTCCAGCCCTCGGGAAGGTCATTGCACTCAAAATACATTTGATGCTTTTCTAAAGCAATACTCCAATTGCAATGAGAAGAAAAAGAAGAAATTCAGTGTTGGCGATACTTTTTGAATTAATAGAACAACCAACAACTTCGACATGGTGAATTATTAATGGAGCACTGAACATTTTAAAGTTTTCAAAATTCTAGACACAACACCCATGACATATCAGCTACGAGACACCAAAGATAATGAAATTCTCGGCGGTTTTTATGAATATGAACTGCAAAAAGTTAGAAACACTAGTGAAATTTATCAAATTGAAAAGATATTAAAGAGTCGTACTTGTAGGGGCAAGAGACAGTTGCTTGTTCGCTGGCTAGGATACAAATCAGATTTTGATTCTTGGGTCAGTGCTGAAGATATTAACAATGCCCAATGATCTTTATGTGACTTTCATGTCCAATGTTTCTGATCCTCTCAACAAGGACTTTAATAGAACAAGTGATTTTTGGACGAAACTTTCCCCCACCACCAAATTCGCCGGGGCAAATGAAGTAGCTCTTGTCGACTGTATTCTCGAGAATACATACGACATCCCGAGGAAACGTGGCAAAAATGATATAAGAATTATACTCTATAATTGGCCGCCCGACCTAAGATATCAAGAACAGATGCAACAGATCAATTGGATGAATTTATCATATATCTAATTACCCTACAAAAAGCTCACCTCCAAGAATGAGTTATGTCGTTCTATCAATAAAAAAATTTCTGCTCGTAAAAAAGAAGCTTTCAATTTCAACTATTCAAAAGAGGAGGGCTGCAAAGTCAGGGTCACATTTTCTAAAGTATAATGTAACTTCACTCTTGTTATATCTCTTTGTATAGTCAATGATACTATTTGCATTCATATTATGAAATTCACGAGTTTCAATTTGTCTATTTGAAGCATTATCCGATACAGTGTTCTCAAATAGTAAATCACATTCAGTAACTGCCAAATAAAATCACTTGGTTTATAGTCATAATAGGCAGTGTCGTCACAACGATCACGTAGAAATCAAATTGTCTTGCTACCCCATAGTTGAATCGTAGACCTAATTCTTCCTCCCAGAATAATTTAAATCCACGACGATACCAATCTCGAAGAAATAAACTAAAATCACGTTTGGGATTCTTTCCAATCATACTGGGGTAAGTATTCTCCCACTGATCACATTTGTCATAAGTGACGATTGGAGCACAGATGTCCTCCAGGTTGAGAGTCACAAATCTCTTCAAGACATGAATTAGATCCTTTAATTTGTACTCCATAGCCTCTATGTAATTTACAAGGATTACATAATTTGTACTTTTCATTATAGTCATCAATAATCGTACAATTCGCACAGGATATCCAACTTCCAAGAGTGTACATGCATAGTGGACATGTATCGAACATGTTTTTTGGTTTCCGATGTCAACTCTCTCACAGCTAAAACGAAACTGCTCATCCTCGTTCGATAAGTTCAGAGGGAGGAATGGGAGAGGGATAACTCTTTTACGTCACCTCTTTCAAATGGGGGGGGGGGGGAGCCATCTACATTGAATCTATGTAAATGTTTTCAAAAGTATATCCACGATATTAATCTGCTTTGTTCCAACTAATATATCAATAAATTGAGTATAAGCATTTGAGTCACATCGACAAAGTTTCATACAATAGTCCAATGGGGGAGAATCAGTTTTCATTACATTGTCAAGTGTTCCCCGAGAGAATATCTTTCGTTGAAGGGATAACTCGAGAAAATCTTCATCCAAAATCAAATGTTTTTCCATAAACAGATTCGATCTAATTCTCTCTTTCTCGAATTTATTCATTTTTCAATCCTATGACTCTGACTGCTGACTCTAGACTGACCATGATTCGTTAGCCTAACATTCTAACAAAACGAAAGGGAACATTTTCGATCTAGAAATTATTTTATTGTATAATTACAACAATAATAGTACACATGAACAATTAGCGATACAGTTTATTGTCTTCGATATGCTTCACTAATGCACTTAAAGCACTTTGAAGTCTATTCACATACGTTATATAAACTTTTGCAGCGAACAATAATCGATCCTCCATTTTAAATTTGCTCAAGGATATTACATATCTTGCATATACTTCATCCCATTCCAGACAAAGCCGTGATCCTCTTTTGATTTCCACCGCAATGTTTGGTGCTCTTGTATTATTGCTACCAACTGCACTATCAATTTCTAATAGGGTAAACATTCCACTCATCATCAGCACAAATATTTCCAAATGAGTAAAGTCAAACTGTTCTCACTCGCATGAATTCTATTCATACACTAATAAAAAATATAGCAAAAATCCTTTCCTTATATTCTCTGCTATCCTCTCCCGCTAATATTTCCGACCCCCTGATTGGCTTAGAAAAAGACACGTGATTCTGTTCCCGTTAGACTCGATCAATACATTCCCCGCCGATTATGTAATCAATTTCCTCAGAAATCCCCTACCCCTCTTGTCCTAGTCGATACCGCAATCAATTTCTCGGAAATCTTCTCCCCCTCTTGTCCTAGTCGATTATGTAATCAATTTCTCGGAAATCCTCTCCCCTTCTTTTATGTAAATCAATGTCTCAGAAATCCAATTCCCCCTCGAGTCGATCAATACATTGTTCCCGTCAATGCGCATGTGCAAACTGTGCCCCGGAGTCATTACACCTAGAAACAACAAATAAATCGACCTTGAAAAAGGGGGTATTGACCCCATTAGACTCGATCAATAATCCTTGAATAAATTATGTCCCGTCAGCGTTAGACTCAATTATAGATGGCAGCAGAGGTGCCCCGTCAGTATTCTATGCCCGTATATGGTGCCCCGTCACGACTGGCACTGTCCTCCCTACTGAAATTATGGTTTTAAAAATTTTAAATCTTCTTTGAGTCCGTGTTATTTTTTTGTTTCATTGAGAAGCTCTAAGGGAATTGGAAAAGAGGAATTGATTTGTAAATCTTTCCCCCACCCCTCTGTGCAAATACTGTCCTCTCATGAAAGATCCTCCAGAAAACCCCCACAAAAAAAATTCCGTATGTTTCCCAATGACAAATACTATCTGTAAGCAATCGAAATAAAAAAAAATTAAAAAGGAACAGAAAATTCTGCAATGGGGTTATCTGATTGTTTTTTAGCTAGGAAGAGAGGGAGATACCTCAAAGGATGCATTTTGATGCCAAAACATATCAGCTCTCATTGAGCCTTCAAATAAATACAAAATTAGCTCCAAGTGAGGGACGACAGGAGGATGGAGGTAGAAATTGTTTAATAATCTCAGGCATTTCTAGTCTTTTCTTATAATCCGAAAGTAATTGGAGACTAACCAACCGCAACAGGTTTTTTTTTTGGGGGGGGGGGATTTTTCACGGGTAGGTATTTTCTGGGAGGGGGTATTTTCCGTGAGGTGTTATTTTCCGCGGGGTATTTTCCTTAAGGGATGTTTTTTGCGGGGGGGGGGTTAAACGGCGGCTTTCGCCGTCTACACACTGTAATTTTTTTACCATTTTGCATATTTTGTTCTTTTCATTTTGAGGTATTTTCTACGCTCGTAGTTGTTTATCGTTTGGTTTGAAAAGGGTTAATTACCTGCTTCGGTGCAATGGTTCAGTTGCACGATGGTTCAGTTAAACAAGGGTTCAGTTGCACGATGGTTCAGTTGCACGGTGAATCAGTTGCACGGTGGTTCAGTTGCACGGTGGTTCAGTTTTACGGTGGTTCAGTTACACGGGGGTTCAGTTACACGGAGGTTTAGTTAAATGGGGTTGAGTTGCACGGGGTTTTTCGTTACACGAGGGTTTAGTTAAATGGGGTTCAGTTGCCCTGTGGTTCAGTTACACGAGGGTTCAGTTGCACGGGGGTTCGGTTATACTGGGGTTCAGTTGCACGGTGGTTCAGTTACAGGGTGGTTCAGTTACACGGTGGTTTACTTACAGGGGTTTAGTTGCTTGTGGTTCAGTTACACGGTGGTTCAGTTACACGCACACCATAAAAGAGTACGTTTAATGCAATTGTACCCAAAAATCGTATGATAAACATCGATAAGTATAAAAAAAAGTGAAATATTGAATTCATTGATTTATTGGCCCAAAAACTGATTGACCTAACTACAGTTGTTGAAGAAAAAAAATGCTTAAAATTAAGTTGGAAGGCCATTTCGCCAAATTTTCCAAGCTCTTGATGATGTGACACTGATAAAGATAACCATGATGACAACTAAAGGTAACGGAAAATTTGGGTTAAATATTTTTTCCTTGATATTTTTTAGATTGGTTGAGAGCTAATGGGTACGGTAAATGGTAACAATCTAGCTTCAGCTGAAAAAATTATCAAGTGATTCGTTGGTTTTTTCTTGCTTTATGTATATTCTTCAAACATTTCATACATTTACCATTCATTTTTTTTGCATACATTTCGTTGAGGTTAACAGTAATTAGTTTTTTTTTATAATTATGCTAGTTTTTCTGTAAATATACTCCTCAGAAAGTTGTGTAAAATCTTAACTTCTTATCAACATATCTCCGTGTAGAAGTGCAAAAAGTATCTTATGCGCACACCAGTAGGGTTATTCTTAACCCTACTGGTGTTATTTTTTCAATAATCAATTTCATAGTAAATTAATTATTCTCGCAGCTTGTTTAGAGGCTCAGACCCTTTTGAGGTCATTGGGGACAACCCCCACTCCTTAATTACACACTAAAAGATATTTGCTAAAATACTGCTTTAAATACGGTCAATATTCGTTACCTGTATAGACAGCCTCTTCAAAGCCTTCATCTGTGACACAGTTTATAGACTGTGATTAACTGTGATTAACTAATTATATAAACTGTGATCTGTGACAACAAAATTCCTTCTCGCACTCTAAGTGCGCATGCACGCCCAGTTGAGAGCTTTTGATTTAAAATATATTGGCATTTCGATTGCTTTATAACAATTTTAGAAAATGTACGAAAATTTTAAACGTCTGCAGTACATTGGGTTATTCTTAGTGTTCGATTATTCAAAATAGGGGTTTGAAAGTACACCTGAAAGACATTCTAACTTTTGTGTTTATTCAAAATACCTTTTCATATTGTACAGAACTGAAAATTAGTGAAAAAAATATGTTTAGTAAGGAGACGTTTAGTTACTTTAATGTATGACAAACAAGAAAAATAAATAATAAAAATATATAAATAATATAATTAAATAGCCGAGAAAATGAGGGTATTATCAGCCAGTAGACAGAAAATAAGAGATAAGGACAAAAGTAGATATTTCGGCAAGGACCTTCGCCAAAAAAGAAAAAGAAATACTAACCTTCTGAAGTGAACCCAAACAGAGCTGAAGAGAACACTTGAGATGTATTTAAGTTAATTTAACAATCAACCATAGACGAAATAAATATAAACCATCAATATAGTATAAGCCTAAGCAGGTTAATTTATACCAACTAAAACCTATTATACAGCAAGTATCCGTAAACATTCTGCTGTGTAAAGAGAAATCGTGGGGTAAAATTTTCCCTGCTTTACAGCTTATAATTATGACATTTGCTTTAAAAATGCATATTGTCTCCCATATCTGTAGCATAAACGTCACTTTCAGTAAGCCCAATGTCCATTGAGATTCAGGTAAAATAAAGGGGTGCTGTTAGGGGATAGGGAGTGTGAACCCCAGCCGCAATGTTTGTGCGACTCGTAAAAACGTAACAAAAAACGTAAAAATGTAAACAATTTTTTTGTTGCGTTTTTTAATTTATTTTTTGTAAAACCCCTTCTTCCCGAAAAAAAACATCCTGGATACGACCCTGCTTGATCCCACTAATCATAAGATTTAGCTTAATTTTGGAAGTGACGAGTTAACCACATCTAGCGCCAACGTTTAATTTATTTGAAGTTTTAGGAATTTAGCTACAGACAGCCAACCAGAAAGACTTAGCTGTATCGTAAAAAGGAGTTTGAACCAATGTTTTATGCTAGAAGCTTCCAGAAGAACATAAAGAAGAAGACGAAAATATTTTCTAGCCAAAACTATCCAATCAAATATATCTTTATGCCACTGAGTCTGGCTTTGGCTAAGTATTGGTGTTAGATAAGTGTAGTGTTAATTAAATGCCTGTGTTGGATATGTTTCATTGTCTATGGAATTATTTTAGGGGGCGCAGGATTTTGTAGGGGGGGCGCAAAATAGGTTACCGAACAACTTGCGTTAGGAGCAAGTTTAATTAACGCAAACTTGCGTTAATTAAGTAAATTACACTACTCTAGACTATGTTATGGGGCGCGCGCGCCCCCCTCGCCCCTCCCCTGGATCCACCACTGGGTCCAACTAAGCTTCTCAATTATTGTTCTTGTCTTTTTCTACAAACTGCAATGACCTTGGAGATAAAGCTGTTTTTTTTTTAAATTTCCTCTTCATAACCGTAATTCTTGACAAATATAATGAAATGACTAATACAGTGTCCGATGGTAATTGTGCTTTGCAATTTTTTTAAACACAAGACGTTTTTCTTATGATATTATTTTTTCTGATAAATTAATAAATTTCATTCTTAAGGAGTAGCGACCCCCCCATTTCTATATTATTTTTCTTTCGATAGGCTTACTTCAAAATACAACCTTCATTTTCAAAATATAGACTCGTAAATAAATTACTACGGCTTGAAATTTTTGTTTTAACTTTTTTTTAACAGACAATTCGTATGCAATATTGCTAAAAGAAAAAAAAATTAAAAAGTAAAATAAGTAAAATAAAAAATAAAATTGCTCATGACGAAATCCTCTAAATTCGTTTTGCTAACATTCGCTTGTGAAGTGTTATTACTGTAAATAATAAACCCAAGGTAGTTTGGGAATGATTTCACGAGGAAGGGAGATGAACTCCTGCTCACTCCCCATTCTAGTTAAAACAATCATTCGTTCAACAAACAGCTGAGCTTCTTTATCCAGCTGAAAGTCGGCCAAAACAAAAGCAATCTCGACAAATCTTTCAATTCATTAGAAAATTAGAGTTTACATTAACTAGTTTGCAAATTATTTTATTTGAATATGTTTTATAAAAAAAATGTATACCCCTTATTGTGTGCATAAAAGAAAAAGAAAAAAGAATAACCAAGTCTTTAAATTTTGACTAAACTTCCAAATGCTACATTACCTACGCTTTTTATGGAAGAAAAACAAAACAAAATGTTCATAACAAGAAGAATTTCTGAAAGATTTCAGATTTTTTTTTTTTTTTTTATCAAGCAGCTGGTTTTGTATTAAATCAGGAGTTAAGCAGGGTCGTGTTCTAACCCCTTTTATATGGATTATTTTGATGGACTTTTTTTTAAGGAGCCCAGGAAAGGCAATCGGAGACCACGCAATCAAATGGGGAGGAAAAGGTCTCCTGGACATAGATTATGCTGATGATTTAAGCATCCTAGATGAAAGTGTGAGCAAAATGAATGAAGTTTCAGAGGTTTTGCGAGTTCAGGGTGCTGTAGAATAGGTTTGAAAATTAATGATGAGAAGACTAAGTCACTATGGCTAGGAATAAGTGAAGATGAAAAGGTGAAATTGGGTAATGAAAAGATTGATCAGGTGGACAGCTTCACTTACCTTGGTAGTATTACTAGTAAAGACGGTGGGAGCAGTGAAGATCTCAAAAGTAGAATAGCCAAGGCTCAGGCTGTTTTTTCACAGTTAAAAAAAAGTTTGGAAGAATAGGAAGATAAGTCTGCAAACCACTACAGTGATGACAGTGGTCATACATGGCTCTGAGGCATGGGCGCTCCGAAAAACGGATGAAGATTTGCTAGATGTTTTCCAGAAAAATTGCTTAAGGATTGTTCTGGGTACCTGGCTGACTGACCGTATTTCAAAAAATAGGCTATACGAAAAATGTGGTTCAATACCGCTCTCTAGGGCTATAATGGAAGATAGTTTGAGGTGGCTAGGGCACGTTTTGCGGATGAAGGATGACAGATTGCCGAAGTTTGTTCTTTTCGGCCAGCCGTCTAGGGCTAAACGGAAAGTAGGTCGTCCTTGTCTGGGATGAGAGGATGTCATAAAGAAAGCTTGAAAGGAAATGGGAACTTCCTGGGAGGGTGTAAAGAGGGAGGCTTTGAATAGATTTGGATGGAGGAGGAGCGTGCGTAGCTGTGTTGGCCTCAGGTGACTTGGTGCTGCGGTAAGTTGTTAGTAGTAGTAGTAGTATATGGAAACTCCTGTACCAGTTGAGATCTACTCCAGTCTCTAAGTGGAGTTGAACAAGAGCGCTTCATCCAGCTCGACGAGAGATGCCATAAAAGCAAAACCATACTTTCCTTGGACGAATTAAACACAAAAATACTGAGTCACAGGGAGACGGAATTTTTCGTCCGTCAGTGCCGACGTAATTTTTGTCCCGCTCTTATTCTCGTTGTATAAGCCCTTTGATAAATTTTATTGTTACTGCAGTGATACCTCTCTTTTTAAATGTCTTGCCTCCTACATCGATTGACCGGTACTTATCGGTTATATAATAAACACTCGAGAAGTGAAGTTTGGTTAATGCTAATGAAGTAAAACAAAACACGATGCAAATATAATAGTTTAAATACAAATTGGGGCTATATATTTGCACATTAGGCGGTGGGGGTAAAGCATAGCATATACTAACTACGTAACCTAACCTAGCCAAAGTACCAACTAAATACTTCAATAAAATATAGCTACAATTTAGTTTCCATCCCAACCAAAGCTAATTCTCTGGTATGAAGAAGTTATTTGACAAGTTTTCTGGCTCATGTTCCCATCATTCGCGATCGAAATTCTCGAGTGTTTACTATATAACCGATAAGTATCAATTGACCTAGTGACAGCTCAGTGGATAATAAAGCACATGGAAACTCTGGAGACTGCAGTTCAAACTTACCTCTCACAAAGGTCTTGTCTATTGAAGAATGGTAACCCTTGAGTTCGAACTGGCCCCAGTCGGCTTGGTGCTGGTACGAGAAGTCAGTCATAGCAGCTGTGGTAGTTATATCGCGATTGAAGGAGATAATCTGATATTAATCTTTGGGAGGAAAAATGATTCAACACTGGTGTTAATTAGGGGAGAGATAATGCCCTTCCCCTTGATTTTCTACCCCCAGAGACTTAAAAAGTATCTTTTTCTAGGGCTAAAATTACCTTTGTGTATTTTCATTGGGAAAATAAAAAAAATGACACATTTAATGATTTTCGAAAAACAGATCCCCACCCCTAATTTTTTGTGAATTGATTCTCTATGATTCAATATTTTACAAGTGTTCAAGCACTGTCTGTCATACTAAATTAGTTTATCTTCGAAAAGCCGGAGTCCGAAAAGCCGGACTCCGGCTTTTCGGATGGTCCCTGAACTTCGAAGTTTCATGCCAAAATGATGAATATCGAAAACTTGAACTGTCAAACAAGCGAATAGCGGCTTACTTATGCTAATTTTTAAGCAATGGACATTAACTTCTTAATAAAATACAATTAAATCGGTGATTAATAATCTACAAACTGACGCTAGTAAATGCGATAGACGTAAAGCATTGTTTAAGTGTCTTTTATTTACTTTCTTAACAGATTTATTGACTGCATTTGTTGTTCCAAAGCCTTTCATCTGTTTTTGACGCATAAAGTCAGTGAAATATAATTAAAAATCTTACTGGTAATTTATTATATTTTTCATTTCACATGCTATTATGTGGAGTTATTCAGATAAATAAAAAACGTTCTGCAATAACTTGTCACGCTTCTAATTGACAAACATTTTAATTATACTCTCCTTTTAGGATCCCTTTTAATTTCTCGCCAACAAAAAGCAATTTATTTATATTAATTTGATTCTTCTTTCGCCTCAGTTCATTACCAGTAGGGATTTGTCGACCGGACCCAATAATGCCACTGATTCAATGTGTCGTATTCTTCTTCTTTTATAGCTAGGCGTTACTGATCAGTAACTAATGGGAAATTCACTTTGGTAGCTCAGATTCATTGAGGTCGAAGTCTAAGGGTTATGACCTTTCTCCAAAGAAGCTTCATTTTGACGTAAATTGCTTACGCCTAAATCAATTTATGATTGTTAATTCTTTCTGATTTGTTGAAAATTGGTTTCGTGAGCGCTAGGGATTCAGAACTATTTTATTCAACAAATTTCAAATTCTATTCAAAGTTTCATTTTCGCTCAATTTTGTTTTATTAATTTCATTTAATTTGCATAATACTTTAATTTAAATTTATTTTGTATTATTTATTGAAAGTATTCTTTTACGAGAAAAAATGTAGTTTATTGCTTCATAATCTGGCTTTATTTCAATTGGCCTATAGAATTAAGTAATAAAATAAAAATTTGAAGGAACTTTAAGTAACTATTAATAACAAAAACAATTTAGAGGATACAAAAGCAACTTTTTATGAAGATGGCTTACACCTCTTCAACGCTATCTCCTGAACGCTCAATGTTCTTTTCGCTAAATTGATTTTTCAGTGCTTCAAGTATGAAAGTTGTTGCACAATTTAGTGTGATAAAACTTGAATTTTTTTTGTCGCACTGCTTTGAGAATGAAACAGATGACGACGAAGAAGTCCAATATAAATTGTATTATTTTAAATAATTCTAGAATTGTTTTAATTTCAAAATTTTAATCTAAGTTTTAATGATATCGCATTTTATTGTAAATATTATTTTATATTTTTATAAGTAATTTGCTGAGGACAGCCCTAGGATGTAGAGCCAAAATATTTATTTAAGGATAACAAATTTAACTGTCTTAGATTAACTAGTAATTTTTTTTTACCAGTTGTTGTTTGTTTCGAGAATGAAAGATCTCATTTATTCACATTTATTTTAAATAATGATTTTTTGGGATTCGAATTTAGCATAATGCCATCTCCTGCCTGAATATAGTATTAGATATGACAACGAGGTATAGGTCGAAAATCTTCTTTGGAGTCTATCCCAGACCACATATTTTAAAATCATATTTATTATTTACAAAACTATCTTGCATTATATTTAAACCTAAGCGTAATACATACCCCACGATTCCTTTACAATCAGCTCTTTTTCTGGTCAGAATTTGCAAAATTGGTCAAATATAGTTATATAATATACAAACTCCTACCCCTACATACCCTACCTCGAATCTTACCTCCGTTTTAGGTCTGCTTATAAAATTACAGAAGCAGAGATACGGGTCTATCCTGAGTTAAAGAATCAGCAATTCTAAATAAAGTTACTCAATAAGCACTTTAGGTTACTAAGTACTTTAAAGCAGTGTAATTTTTCAGGAACTTTATCAGTCACTTCTTAAGCAATCAAGGCTATGTTTTTATTTTTTTTATTTGTAAAATATCAGCTAGCTGTCAGACTTTCCCCTCATTTCTATAATTTTATCATTGTCCGTTTTAGAGAATTGAATAGTTTTTCTTCTAGTTGAACATGATTCTTTTTAGAAATAATGTTTTTATGTTTTGGATAAATTAAATAAAATATCAGTGCTCTTTCTACCATAAAGTTATCTGTAATTTCAAACAAACTCCAACGGAATTTTTCGAAGCTGTGTTACAGAAATAATTTTTTTTTATCTGATACTTTTTTGTTTTTCATGAATTTTGGACAAAAGCTGAGGAAGTTTTTTTTCAACTATTTATCTTCTAACTTTTTTAAACTAAATGCAAGTTTTCAAGCAGATTCTGGCTAAGTAGATTTTGGCAAAGCAGATTTTGGCTGAGTTATCTCATTTCATAACAGCGAAAGGATCATGCTGCTTTTTCAGAACCCCAGCGCCATATCCTTACTACGGGTATAGGCTAAAGGGAGACAGAGACGATAATTTCCTCTTATAGCTAAGTAATCAATGAAACATATGTCTGACAGATTATTAAATGCATCCTATCCTTATCAGTGGATATGTTACTGTGAATGTCCGAAATCTGGTTAATATCGACATCTTGCATGTCCGATATTCCGGTAAATATTTCGCAGCTCATATTATTGACTTGCGAATGAAGTGAATATACACTCGATGCCTTTTTTATACTCTTTAAGAGTATAATGATCGCTTCTATTGCACATTAAAATTTGAGCCCTTTTTGAACCCTTGAAAATGACAGAAACAAATTCTAGTTTTTGGGCATAAAAAAAGACTTAAAACATTACTTTCAAACTTACTTTAGAATATAAATCCACTGTTCAAGGCTATATAATCCACAAGCATTGATTTATCACGATTAAGTTGGATAAAATGTTCAAAACAATTTCTCCATTTTTCCATCCACCATTTTTCTTCTCTCGGCTTTGATATTTTTCAATACATAGGTGACACGGCAGTTTTTAAGCGGCCTAACAGAATAAGATGAAAACAAGGTAGATTTGTTTTGAATTTTGGTTCATTCAAATTAATCTTGACAAATCAATTTTTGTGAATTATTAAACTTTTAAAAAACGAATTTATAATGAAATAGTAAATTTGAAACAGATGTTATACCCCATTTTTATATCCAAAAATATAACGTAGATAATTTCGGAGACCACACTGCCTTTCCATGACGATAAATAAAAGTTCAAATAGGGATAAAATCCTTTTAATAGACAGTGTTTTTTATAACAGTGATAGAAATTCACAAAAATACCAGATATTTCGGTCACATATACAGTGACCGTCATCAGTAGTAAAAGTAAAATAAAACAATTTAAAACAAAAGTTTATATACTAAATCAAATAACACTACATATTGTTTGAATCTCTAATTCTTTTCAAAGCAAAGGCGGAAGCTATTCTCTTTGACCTTCTTGGATTCGGTTCATTAGCGTTCAATGATATAACATTTGGACAAAGGTCAACTACATTGGGTGAATTGAACTTTACTCTGTCAGATTTTAATAAATTATCATAGATAGAGTCCAGCCCATATTCACCTGTATCCCGATTCAAAGCAATATTCTTGAATAAGATTTTCTTTATTTCAAGAGTTTCACGAAAATTTTTCTTTTTAAACCCCGATCCCTAGAAATCAAAGAGACATTCTCGAACAAAATAAAATGGTCTGGAAAGTTAAAAATATGTTCTGAACGGGCTGAAGTGAAATCTTCAGACTTAGAATCTTGCTTTAAAGCCGAAGAAATAGAATCTTTTCTACAACATCTTTGTATTACAACACAAATATTCTATTTCTTCGGCATTAAAGCAAGATTCTAAGTCTGAAGATTTCACTTCAGCCCTTTCAGAACATATTTTTAACTTTCCAGACCATTTTATTTTGTTCGAGAATGTCTCTTTGGTTTCTTGGGATCGGGGTTTAAAGCAAAATTTTTGTGAAACTCTTGAAATAAAGAAAATCTTATTCAAGAATATTGCTTTGAATCGGGATACAGGTGAATATGGGCTGGACTCTATCTATGATAATTTATTAAAATCTGACAGAGTAAAGTTCAATTCACCCAATTTAGTTGACCTTTGTCCAAATGTTATATCATTGAACGCTAATGAACCAAATCCAAGAAGGTCAAAGAGAATAGCTTCCACCTTTGCTTTGAAAAGAATTAGAGATTCAAATAATATGTAGTGTTATTTGATTTAGTATATAAACTTTTGTTTTAAATTGTTTTATTTTAGTTTTACTACTGATGACGGTCACTGTATATGTGACCGAAATATCTGGTATTTTTTTGAATTTCTATCACTGTTATAAAAAACACTGTCTATTAAAAGGATTTTATCCCTATTTGAACTTTTATTTATCGCCAAAAATATAGAATGAATTTATCATTTTCAAGGGTCCTAAAAGGGCTTAAAATTGATCCAAGGAGGGGAAAAAAAGGTATTTTGAACATTCATCGGTGAATGTCGACATTCACCAATTTTGGACCTTCACGGTAGCAAATACACAGTGTCCCACATAGGGTGATAGGTATTAAGGCGCTTTGAAACTAAGAAAAGCAAAAATTAGGTTTCATTATCGCTTTTGTTTATTTGTTTTTAGCTTATATTCTTCTGAGCAAATAACTCAGACCTTTCATCAAAATTTCCATTGGGCTCTGAAAAAAATAAATTTAAAAATTAACCCTTGATATTTAACAAATTCTAAACAAGCTTTGTCGTATAATGCACAGCAAGTAATTCCTTCGACCACACTGCCTTTCCATTTACAAATAAACCGAATATAGAAAAGTATACCTAGTATTACACAGAGTATTATTACACCTGTTTTATACCGAGTTTAATACAGGCTTTATACGGGTTTTATACCGAGAATAAAACCGAGTATTATAAACGTATAGAAAAACGGGTGTAATATTTCACATAAGACAGTGGACAATAAAAAAAAAAATCATCACTAATTATAATAAAAGTCCGAATATCTCGGCTTCATACCCAGAAGCCTTTATCGACGAAAAAAATACTAAAAAAACAAAACATACAAGGTAAAGGGAAAAGCAAAACAAAAACGACAAAAACTGACATCTTGGAAATGTCCAACAAGATAATATTCGTCATACAATAGCACCAAAACAAGCGTAGGTATAGGACAAATCAAGTTGTATCTCTGGTACGCCCCAAAGAAACAACTTAATTTGGTGAAAAAAAAACAACACACACACACACACAAACTTTATATTCAGGAAATATAAACAATGTTTGTTGCATAATGCATAGCAAATACTAATAGTATTCAATTATTATTATTTTAATTTATTATCATTGTTATTATTATTTTCACATTTCTTTTGATAGTTAAAACATCAGGGTTGCTGCAATAGCTACCTAGTAAAGAGTGAACCACAGCCCATAAGAACCGAAATTACAAAAATGTATCTTGAATAACAAACCGTTTAGTGGTAGATCTTTCTTTTTTACTTAAAGGTTATTCAAGAAAGATAAGTCACATATAGGTTTCACTTAATGGTAAAAGCTCACTGCAATAACAAATTTTCGGAAATTTTGAAAAAGATCTAGAAACCCTTCACAAATGGAAATGAATCGATATCGGAAGTGTACCATTAAAATCGGCGTTGTCGAAAACCCGAGCTGGAGGCGTACAGTCTCACTATATCTAAATCCCTTTTTAAGTAACAAAAGAGATTGCACCACAGTCAAGTGCTTTTTTGTCATTTTGCGCCGCAAACACCAATATCAAACAGTTTGTGGTAACGAACTGTAAGTAAGGAGCGACCCGGCTCAATAGTAACCGAAACTCTAAAAACCGGAATTTTGATACTAATAGATACACCAATAGAATCATATTTCTACGCTGATTATCAAATATATAAGTTTCATCAAGTTTGGCCCTACCCATCAAAAGTTACTTGCCTGAGAAAATTTGCCTTATTTTTGAAAAAAGGGAGAAACACCACTAAAAGTCATAGAACTTTAATGAAAATCACACCATCAGTTTCTCCGTTTCAGAAAACCCTACTAAAGTAGTTTAAAGCCCCTATTCTGCAAAAATGTCGAATTTTGTATTTTTTGCCAAAAGAAAGATCACGGATGCGTGTTTATCTGTTTGTTTTTTGTTTTTGTTTTTCCAGTGGTGATCGTACCGATCCAGTAATCTTAGAATATCGTGAGAGGGCTCATTCGAACGGAAATTAAAAGTTCTAGTGCCTTTTTTAAGTGAACGAAAAAAATGCAGGGCAAAATGGCCCCCTCCTTCGCTCATTTTTTCCAGGAGTAACCCAATAAAAATTTTGACATAACCATTTTGTTCAGCATAGTCGAAAATATAATAAATACGTCTTTGAGAATGATTTGATCCCCCACAATTCCCGGGGGAAGGGCTGTAAGCTATGAACTTTGCCTATTGTTTATACGTAGTATTGGTTATTGGGAAGTATACAGACGTTTCAGGAGGGATTTTTTTCAGTGGGGGGTGGAGGGTCAGAGGAGGGGGCTACTGGGAAGGATCTTTCCGTGGAGGATGTTTTCTTAGGGTAAGAGACATTTCTGTGAAGGGAGTGCCGGATTTCCCAGCATTATATAAAAAAAACTATCAGAAATTAAATAAAAAAAGTTTTTTTTCAACTGAAAGTAAGGTGCAACATTAAAACTTAAAACAAACAGAAATTACTACGTATATGATGGGATTCGCCCCCTAGTCAATACCTCACCCTACGCTAAGGTTTTTTTTTAGTACTTTCAAAAGAGCAATCTATTCTAATTAACCGGTCTTTGTGATTCAGGGGCTTGTAATCCGAACAAAATTCAAACTTTAGCGTCAAGAGCGAGATATTGACTAGGGGGCAAACTCCCTAATATACGTAATAAAAACATATGAATATAGAAGTTTGTTACGTAAGTTAATTCGTAAGTTACATCAGAACAAAATTTCGAGAAAGCCATGTAGCCAAAAAAAGTAAAATTAATATGCAAATTTCGTTTTAATTATTCATGTACGGTGAGCCAAAATCAAAGCTGCATTAATTCAAAAACGTTTAGAAATTAAATTAAAAAAAACAAGTTTTGTTAACTAAAAGTACGGAGCGACATTAAAACGAACAGAAATTATTCCGTATATGAAAGCGGCTGTCCCCTCCTCAACGCCTCACTCTTTACGCTAAAGTTTGACTCTGTCACACAACTTTATTTTTTTAAACAATAAATAATTTCTTGGTAAAAATTTCACAAACATCCTTGGTAATGAAATTAAATCTATAATAAGCTGACTATTCATTCAATTCATCAGAAATTTGGGAAATTTCTCTCTTTGTAGATACTGGATTTGGGGCTCCTATATATTAGAATAATTTTTCATGTTCTAGTACCAATCATGTACAACATTAAAATTAATGTATTTTGAATATTTCAAATCAGGATGAACAGAAAATTTCCATTGTTTCGTATATTTTAATTAGCAACACATATTTTCTAGAGTTCCTGTTTTTATTGTCTAGGGTCACTCTTTATTCATGCTTTGTTACTCAGAGCTGTTTGAACCAATGCTCTTTTAAACGCGAAGGAGACTGCTACTTCCTCCATCTTTCCCATTTATTTACAGTCAAGAGTCATATATGTACAAGAAAAGTTCAAGAATAATCATCATACCTAAAAAATACACCCCTGGAAATATTTATTGGGTAGGGGGGACTGAAACATCGACAATTTATTATAGGGTCACCCTGTCTCCGATTCTCAAGAGAGATTTATCGAATAAGCCTTTTTTTTTAAAGCAATGTCAACTTACCCGGGATAACAAAAAAGATTTTAAGCATGTACATAAATAGGCAGACATGTGAAAAATTCTCATTCAAATGCTGGTAAAAGAAGCTCATGGTAGCACTTTACACCCCAATACAACACCCATTTTAGCACAGCCAAAAAGCATTCCCAGGAATCAAGGGAATTAAAGATTAATTTCTATGCCCATTCCTAAAACCTTTTTCTATATTTATTAGGAGGCTCAGGGAGATAAGAAAATTCGTGCAAAAATCGGACTTCCTGCAGTTCAAGTGCACCCCCTTCCCATACACAAAGATTTACTGGCCCTCCTTTGTAATGGCTGATGCGCAATTGGACACCGCTGTACATTATTTTATCAAGTCTTAAATGAATAAACTTAGTTAAATGAATCTTTGAAATAATTGCTTGTATAAACCGCTTACTTATACTAGATGAAGTTCATCTTTAGCGACGATTGCGCCACCTTAAGGAAGCTCAATATGTAATCATTTCTTTCATTTTATATTTATTGGCTCTTTCAGGATTTCACTCGATAGCTTTTTGACGCTCTTTTAGCAGACATTGTCGATTCGTGGCACAAAATGGCAGATAATGCGACTTTGCCGCGGCAAAATATTCTTTTTTGCTTAAAAAGAAGACTAGGACTTTCAATTGCCCTTCTAATGAGCCTTCTCCTGATATTCTTGAACCATTGGTTCAATACAATTGCTCAAGGGGAAAAACAACAAACAATTGAATAAACACGGGTCTGTGATCTTCTCTCCAGAAAAAAGAAGAAAGTTAATATCTTTCAGATAGGGTCTCAAAACCTCCACAATAGCGTTTTCGGATATTTGAAATTAATGGGTTAACCTTTATCAAGATCACTTGCTCCGTTAGGGAGGGGGGAGGTCTCAGCTTTTGAAAATCAGGTAAATTTTCTAGGCTCATAGCTTCTTTTCGGTAACTTAGAACTTTATGAATTTTACAGAATTAGCCAAATATAAATAGCCAATTCTTTTGGTGTATCTATTGTAATTGACACTAATTTTTCGGTGTTTTGGTTGCTATAGGCATGAGTCACTCGTTACTTACAGTTTTCTGTCAAGAAGTATTTGAAAATTAAAAATTCTGTATTTAGAGAGTAGCTAGAAAAGTCTAGTTTGGGGGCTCTGGAGATGATAAAGTTTATGGTCTAATCAGGGGTGGATCCAGGATTTTTTTTTTCGGGGGGGGGGGAGGGGGGGGGCAAAATACGTTGATCCAATAAACTTGCGTTGGGAACAAGTTTAATTAATGCAAAATTGTGTTAATTTAGTAAATTACACTGCTTTAAACTACGTTCGGGGGGCGCGCGCCCCCTGGATCCGCCATTGGGTCTAATGCTCAAGATTGTAGGGCCTCCCCTCTTAGGGGTGTTTTCCCTGTTGTTCCTGAGACTGCAGAGATTTCTTTTATGCCAATAAATCTTTATGGGCAATTTGAAAATCAATAAATTATAGGATCAACACAACTAGTAAAAAATGAAATTTGTTTAATTTCCCCCTAAACTTAACCAATTTCCCCCTAAACTTAACCAATTTCCCCCTAAACTTAACACATTTCCCCCTAAACTTAGCTAAAAAAAAACTTTCAATGCAACAAACTGTATGAATTTCTATATTTGCTGCAAAATTCGACAATATTAAAAAAAAAACAATTTATATCCCCTTGAAATGCTGATTGCCCCTTAAGATAGGTTGTCGTTTTCTAGATGAGACAAGCATACCTTATCTTGACGTAATGATTATGTGGGATTGTGATTATCCATAGTTTAGAATAGCAAACATAACTTAATATACCCATTGCAGAAATATAAATTCAATCAATATATTAAGCAATATTTGCTGGTCTAAGACTTCCTGAACCAAAAGCTATAACATCTCGAACTATGGATGACCTGAAACGCTAACAAAACATAGCCGTTTCTGGTCAATTTTTAAATTTGAAATTACAAAGTAATTTCACATGAAGCTATTTAATCTAAAAGGACCATCTGTGCTTTTGCTCCAAGCGACATAGCTAATTAGCAAAGTTAGGTACAAACAATAAAGAAAGGTTAAATATACACCTCACTTCAATCACAATGATCGACGTCGGTACTCTATATTCACCCTTGTAACCGTTTCCGGTTCTAGAGTTAATTTTGTGTGATTAAACCAAGTTGATGTTTAGTGCTTAAACAAACATACTTTTTAGGGTTTGGTTTTTGTTCCTCTGTCAAATGATTTGTTTTTTTCAAATTCCGTACAATCACAAGCTACTATAAATTTAGTCGGTACTTATGCATTATATCAAACACAGTCGAGAAGCTTGCTGAACGTAAGATCTGAGAAAACCGGTTTCGTAGCAACAGAGAGAAATGATGGGTGACAGAATTCCTTCGACTTGTATAATTTGGGCTAAATATTTGCAAATTAGGGGGATTAAGGTTAGGTTACTCCACCGCCCCTAATGTGCATATATATAGCCCAAGTTTAATTATCATATAAGCTAAAGTATTATATTTTCATATTATATTGGTATAGTTCATTATGATTAACCTAACTTCACATCTTGAGTGTGTTTGGTATAATACATAAGTACCATTTAGTCAATCGATAAATTTCTTCACAATTTTTTTTATTAGTAGTAAGGGAAATCTTTCAATAAGAGAATCAATAAAATAATTTATTTTCAAAGAGAAACAAAAGTAACTTGAAAAAAAAAAGAGAAAAGGTATTTGGTCTTTAGAAATTACAAACTAGGGGATTCTCAGCCTATGCTAAATACTCAAGAATTTAATACTATTGACTTGTCATCTTGCTCTTTTGAAGAATGCAAGCCCCCCTAAAACGTGCTGAGTGAAAACTGTATTCTTGGGTACATTCACAGACATTAGTGCAAGGAACTGTCGAAATTGTCTCCCTTTGATGCTTACAAAGTCCCTGAGCAATTTCCCGTATCCGTCATAGGAGTCAGCTATGCTCTGTTTCTCCTCCCCTGATGTAGTTTCCTCTCCCTTCATCCTGATAGATCACAGCGCCCGTGTCCGTCCGCAATTGATTGAAAAATCCGAATTTTCGAAATCTAAGAAATTTTTAGAATAAATTTCGAGGTTAAAGACCTTAGGACAGGATAGACCCTAAATAGCAATATTTTAAAGAATCTCTATGTGTCCTTTCTTTGTTGTCAGTATTTAATTTAAATACAGTTGCATAACTTCATCAAAATCCTAGGAGGGGGGGGGATGGAACCGTTTATCCCAAGTCACAAAATAATGGCCGTGATAAATGAAAACTGAGCCATATCGTACCATAAAGACAAAAGTATACTAAAGAAAACTGATCTGTTTCTGTGGATGCTTCAATTATGTAGGCCTATCTTATTTTTTGACAAAATATATTTTTGAAGACGCTAAATTTCACCTGGGGAGCGCAACAGCTACCTGCCTCATAGCAAATTACATCCCTGTTTAAATAGACCATAGAGGAGAAAAAAAATAATGAAATATTCATTTAGCCTACGAGAAATATTCTGTAGAAATACGTTTCCCTTTTTGAATCTAAATCATCTTTTGTGTTAATGCTGTTCTACCACTGGTGAGTCCAGGGGGCCGGGGAAACCTCGGGCACCATAACATTTTTTATGGTGCCCTCATTCCTTGTTTTTTTTTCTGTTTTTCGGTGTTTTAAAAAAGTAAATTTGTCGATGTGGTCACTTATTGGCGCCCTTATCACATTTGGCCCCCAATATTTTGCTTATTGGCGCCCTTGTCACATTGCCCCCCCCCCCAACAGTTTTATCTAGATCCGCCCCTGAGTTCTACCAAGTATTCTAGTAATGTAGTCTTTATTCGAGGTCAAAATTGAGAATTTTGGAGTTAGACGGTACTTAAAACCTAAACAGTTTTTTCAATTGCTTTCTGCAAGAAATAAATTGTATCTGATTTTAATAATTTCTAACTCAATGAGTATTGCCAAACTTCGAAAAATTTTACCACCCAAGATTTTTACAAAATTACCCCCAAAAAACTTCGAAAAATACATTTTTAGGCATTTTCATAGAGAAATATATTTTCTTTGTGATTTTCATAGGAAAGTTCGAAGAAACAAAAACTCCTTCTCTAGATATGGGAAAATACACTTTACTCCCTAGACTTCTTTAATGACTTTCTGCAAAGTAGGCATCCCAGTTGATGTTAGTGGCCTAGTGATGTTATCTGAGAAGCCTGTCCAACAAGTTCAGTCCGTGGGGTACTTAGGATTTTTCATAGATTCAAATCTTTAATAAAAGCATCACAGGGATGTTGTTTCTGCAAAAATCGCCCGAAAAGTTGGAATGCTGCGTAGACTGAAGCCTTTTTTTGCCAAAACAGATTCTACGAATGATGCATCGCTTAATTGTTTACCCATGTATCTCATGTGGCTGTTTGATCTGGAGCAGCAATTTCAAAAGAGTCCAGATCCTTCAGAACAAAGCCGTGAAGATCATAGGCAAGTGTGTCAAAGAGGTGAATGATACAAGTGCTTATTTTCAGTCTTTAAGTTTGCTCAACGTGGGCCAACTACGTGATTATCAAGCGACAGTTTTCGTTTTCCAGTGTGTGCATAACCTAGTCCTAGTGCGCGCATTACCTTATCCGTAGCACTTACAGGGCTAACAATGATATTCATGAGTATCATTCGAGGAAAAGTGACAATTTGGTGGTTGAACTTAGGAGTAACACAAGAGCAGGATTTCAATTGTAGTTTGTTGGAACTGCAGCCTAGAATTTTCTACCAGTGAGCATTAACGCGGTTGAGTATTTTTTAGAGTTTAACAGAATATTTATTAAATGATGATTGAATTGTTAGTTGGTTGGTAGGGAGGAACGGTTGGTTGAGAGATGGCAGGGAGGTATGGTTGATTGAAGGGTGGTGGGGAGTAGTCGGTGGGTGGAAGTTCTGGCTGGTAGGAAGGGAGTAGGGTTGTTGGGAATTGTATGTTAATTATGAAAGTGATGTTGTGAAGGAATTTGGTTTATTTAATTTTATTATTTTTTTTATGTTTTTTGTTGATATGTTTAACAAATGTTTTGTTTTTCTACTGCACGCCAGAAAAAACGTATTTTTTTCTAATAGTGCAGTAGATGTAAATTGCAAAAATTTAAACATATGTTTATTACTAAAGTCAGTATTTGATTAAAATCTTGGAATTATATAGTAACTAAAACCGAAAGAGTGTTTCAATTGTTTTTCTGTAAGATATCAATTGGTTCAGATTTTGATAATTCTTAACTTAATCCATAGTGCACAACTTGACTACTAAGGAATGCTAAGAAGTACTGAGTACTAAGGGTACAATGAAACAGGAATGTCAGTTTTTCCCAAAATTTCCCCGAAAAAGCAAAAATTCTGAAAAGTTTTCTGGCCAGAGAAGTAAAATTTCATTAGGTCATAGATAATGGGACGCTTAGCACTTCATTTTTCCTCAAGACCCCCATCCCCCACTGAGAGCACACAGGAGTATCAAACAGAAGGAAACAATATCCCAATTCGAAAAGACAATAAAAATGGCTTAGGTCTTCAGAAATTGGTCACGTTTATTATATTTCTGTAGCACCAAACAAGTTGTTTCGCTTATATTGACTATAAGATGGGCATATTGTATGCCTAGACACCCTTCTGATTATTGTCTTTTATCGCAACTATCAGCTGAGTGTTAAATGTCGGCTTAGCTTTTTATCAGCTACTCATATAAAATCGCATTATCATGCTTTGATCGATGAACACTTGTCGATTCTAGAGTCTTAATGTGAATAGCCTGCTACTTTATAAGGTGACAAATTTTACAGTAAGTTCCAAAATAGGCTTTATTTATTGAGCTTTATCAAGAAGATTCAATTGAAGACGTAGTGTGCTCTTAGAGTTCAAAAGACAATATGTTGCACACCATAAATCAACACAGGAAAGTACAAATCTAAAATTTATTTGGATATTTTGAGAAATATCAATGACTAGAATTTAGTAGAGACGTGCAGGGCCTAGCCCCTGAATTAGTTTCCACTTGTTCCCCCATGCCCCTGAAAAGGTTCAGCAATCGTGACAGGCTGTTGGTACAGTTTGGGGGTTTTCAGGCATTTAAGGTGCAGAGAAAAGGTTTTGATTTTAGAAGATACATTATACATCTATTTAAGCTTGGGATAAAAGTAAACACATTTTAATAAGTAAATACTCCTAAATTTATTGAGAATCCAACAAGGTAAGCAAAATGGTTTGAATCGCTATTAACAGCATACATACACAAAGTCTGGACCTTAAGCTGTGATTATCACTTATTGAGGAGGAAGGAGTCTCCCCCTCTATTTTCTCTTTCTTTCTGGTCCAGATATAATTAAGCTTACAGATTTCCTAATTTTAAGGAAACGGGGTCTTTATCATGCAGCTTTGGAAAACTCGCCTTAAGACCGTTGTGTTTACAATTATGCCATCTTTTTTCATCTTAAGGTATGGAACCTTAAGCTTCCTCAGTCCCTCTCCACCTCCTTAATAATATTAAACATTCGTTTAAAGGAGCGTATCCAGAATTTTGTTCAGGGAATTTATTCTTTTCGGGGGGGGGGGTTAGAAAAATCATTATTATTTATATGCACTCTTGTTACATTTTTATGAGCTGGACGAAAATTCTGGAGGGGGATTCAAACCCGGTATCCCCCCCCCCCCGAATACGGCCTTTTATTTTTATAGCACTTAACATATAATACATAATTTAATGAGTTGGAAGAGGCCGAAGGAGAATTTGTTCATTTTCAAGTGCGCAAAAGTGGGCTTCGCTAGAATATTTATATATTTTTGTAGGATAGAACTAATAGTCTTCAAAATAAATCGGAATACATTATTGGATAGACTTATCAGCGATTTTAGGCTTAAAGAGGGTGTCTGAAATTTTGAAATTTTTGAAATAATTACCAGAAAACCATTTAGTATGCTGTCCTCCAAAGCCGTTCAAATGGGAGAGGCCGGGGCAAGATGCCCTGGGTGCCGTGGCAAGATGCGAGCCTGAAAAAATTTGCCTGATTTTCGAAAAAGGGAAAGTGGCCTCAGAAAGTCAAGGAATCCTAATGGAAATCATCAGATTCAAAATATCGGAGAATTCTACTGTAGAGAATGTAAGTTCCTACCTACAAAAAAGGGGAATTTTGTGTGTGTTTTTTTTTTTTTTTTTTAGGAGAAATATCACGGATGCGAATTTACTGGCTATGATTTGTTTTGTTTTTTTCCCCCAGGGGTATTCGTATCAAACCAATGGTCCTAGATAATCGGGAGAGGGACCATTCGAACGGAATTTGAAAATTCTAGTGCCCTTTCTAAGTGACCAAAAATATCAGAGGGCAAATAGCCCCCCTCCTAGCCATTGCTTTCCCGAATGACATCCGATCAAAATTTTAAGATTGCGCTATTTTTGTTCAGGATAGTTCAAAGGTCCAATGACTATGTCTCTAGGGATGACATGACCCCTACTGCCCTTAGGGAAAGGACTGTGTTTTATGCAATTTGACCATTGTTGACATATAGCATTTGTTATTAGGAAGTAAACGGGATTTGATTTGGGGGTTTGCTGCGAGGCGATTTTTCACAGGAAAAATTTTCCTGAGGGGAGTAAAGTTTCTAGGGTGAATTTTCTAGGGGAAATTTTAACGGAGGAGGGGGATTTTCTGACATGACTTGAAAAATCGTCAGAAATTAAATTGAGAAAGACAAATTTTTATCAACTGGAAGTAAGCAGCAACATTAAAACTTAAAACAAGCATAAATTATTCTGTAAATGAGCTGGGCTGCCTCTTCCTCATCCCTCGCTCTTCGCGTTAAAGTCTTAAAGTTATTTAAAAGTACTTCTCATTCAAATTCAACAGCCCTTGTGTTTGAGCAGTTATTTTTTTCGAGAATTATGACATAATGTTAGAATATAGCGTAAGGAGCGATGGTTGAGGAAAGGGCAGCTCCCTTTCTATTTTGAATAATTTTTGTTCGTTTTAAGTTTTAATGTTGCTCCTTATTTCCAGTTGATAAAAACATATTTTTTTTTTAATTTAATCTGGATAAGGGATGAGCTTTTTCTGCTTCGAAAATTCTGAAGAATTCTGATTGGCTTGGCTTTGACTTAGTTCTAACGGATTGAACTTCAGAGTTAGCTCAATCCAGTTCTGGATGCGAGCTAAATCTCTAATATGAACGGGTTTGGGTTCAACTGATTCCTGAAATTAGTGCTAGTTAGATCTTGGTATCAATAAAATCTCATTGTGAATGGGCCTTTAGGTTAATTGTGGTTTCAGGATTTATATACAACTTAAACAGATTGACTCCTTCCTTACACAGAAGAAAGAAATCTTAGCTCTCGCTCATGCACTTGCATGTTTGTGCACGACTTTTTACTTGACATAATTGCCTAACTGCATCATTTCTAATTTTTTTTCTTCCAGTAGCAAAATTGCCACCCTGATACTGGTGTTTTCTAAGTACTTTGCATGCCTCTATCAATTGAATTGAACATGGGTTACCATGTGCAATTAACCATCCAAGCATAATTACATATCACAAACGGATTGCAATGTAGTTCAAATATTCGTCATGTGGTTAGATCTTGGGAAAGAAAAATTTGGACATAGATAATTATCAATTACCTTACAGTGTTTCCTTAATGTCCTTTAAAAAACAAAAATTTGTGCAGAATGTGGGAACTAGGTGAAATCCCGCCAAATGATTATATACTAAAAAAGATTCTTAGACACAAAGTCAATCAGGTTAAATTGGCTGTAAGTATAAAAGAATCTTAGTTAGGAAAGAGGGCATTCACTGTGCCACTGTAAGTATGTGCCACTAAAAGTACCTCCAATATAATTCTAACTTGAGGACACTGTGGATCCAGCATTACCCTGCCTCTAATTACTTTTGGTACTTGCGAAAATGGCCAATAAGCCCTCCTCAGAGCAAACACAAAACTCTGAATCCATTGACCTCACTAAGAGGGGGCATTTTCTCCCCTACGATTTTATTGTCCTCAATACCTGTTTTGGTATTTTTGTATTAAAAAACGGATTTTTTAGTGTTTGCATTGCAAAAATCGAGAACACAAGAAAATTATCCCTCCTCCTCATATATCTGCACTAATTGGCACCACTGTTTGATGAGAAACCAATACAAGCAAAGAAGTTTGTTCAATTTGATTTCAAATATGCTCTATATTGTTGGAGCTGCCAGTTGAACTTTAGAATCTAGAACTATATTATACCGAAGGAGTAATATGTACCCACCCACAAACAAACTATCGTCTTATTCCTTATGCCCGATTGTTTTTATTTTAATTTATACAATCCTAATTTTCTTCGATATTGACTGGTAAAGACCTACATTGAATATCATTTATAAGAGGTCAAGCTTAGAACTAAAAAATAATTGTAAGTGAGAGCTTTAACACCAGCCAAGAAATATCTTTGTCTTATTAGTGGGAATGATAAATTTCTTAAAATAGTACAACTTCAATACTTAAGACAATATCAACGGAGTCAACTGTTGGTAACTGATTTTAACCCGGAGTCAACTGTTTCAGTGACCGAAGGACCAAAGAGAGTCGATTTGGCATGCCCATACACAGGAATTGATTTTGGATGACTGGGGTTCAGAATTTCTGGGAGAAGATGCAATTTCGATAAAATTTCCAGAATAACTGAATCTGTTAAAATCATAAAAATGCAATAAGATATACAACACTGTCCGGGCATGGGTCCAAACCTCCCTGTCAGCGTACATGCCTGATTCTCGGCAATCTATTTATTCTCCATTGATGTATGACTTATTTGTTGTCAGGGAAGGAAGCTGGTAATGAAAACCACCTTTGTTTATGGTAATTTCAGTTCATTTTAGATTTTGCCTAAATTTTCTCCCTTTTAATTTGCATGTATGCACGAAACCCTTTTCCTTACGTGACTTAATTGCTTTCAAAATTTCTAGCACAAAATTGTTATTTGTTTCTTTGTCTTGTCTTGATTGTTTTCTTAGGGATGAATCTTGAGTAACTTTAAAACAGAAATTCTATGCGGATTTTCAAGACAGCAGTAAGGAACAAAAAACATTGAAAGGAACTATTGATTAATAAATTTATTTTATGGATAATTACATTTTATATTGTAAATTTGTGAAATTATTTTAGTGAAAATGTGGGTAGGTTATGTGTTTTTGAAATCAGAACCATGCAGATATTTCGTGTTAAATAATTGCCGGGCCTATAACAGGACTCTTGGTACGAACCCCCTCCACAAAAAAGAGCGTATGACTGTCCTAAATTAAATATTTTCTGTACACATTTCATACATTATATTTTTATTTCTGTCATCCTTCATATTTAAAGATTTTAACGTATAACTATGTAACAATGTGGGATATAATCAAAAACTTAATCACAAACTTGCCTGCAGGTCCAGGACAACGGTCCCAAAATTTTGAATAGCCCATTTAAAAAAATGCTTCAAAGATAAACTTTAGAAGAACGACAGGCATGGTTCCACTACTTGAAATCAGGGGACATCCAAAATGTTTCTAAATAATTGCAAAACCCAGGCTTAGCAGAAAATTTCCGTCCGACCTGTTACAGTCCCTGCAGCTATTACTCTTACCACAGCTACTTCTTCCATTACCACTACTTCTAAAAGGAGCTAAAAGTTGTTAGAAGTTGTGTTTAATCAGACAAACACAACTTCTCTCCCTCCAAGATTAGTCCTGCAGCGACTACTCCTGTTGCACTACTACCATCACTACTATATTCTTACCTTGATTGATCCAACTATGTCTACCTCTACCAAGACTGTTGCTACCACAATTATTCCTACAAGAATTGCTGCAACCATGCTGCAAACGTTAATCAAAATTTGGTAATATCATTGCTAAACATATTACCTAGTATTTCTATCGGTAAGACCTAAATGCAATTTATATTACAAACATGAACAGATATCAAATTAAAGACCAAAGCTTTTCAGAGGCAGCGCTATAACGTTGCCTATAGTCGAGGCCATACGAATCCATTGTTTTATTATAATTTATTATTTTTTCCCCTCCTATGGAAGGCACTTCATATGGAAGGGGTTGTCGTATAAGCTACAAAGGGAACTCATTCGATTGGAAATCGATAGTTCTAGCGCTCTTTTTAAGGGTCAAAAGTCATTGGAAGGCAACTAACACCCCTTCCACGCCCACCAGTTCCCCAAACACATCCAATAAAAATTTTGAGATAGCCATTTTGTTCTACGCAGTTGATTTCCACATAGAAATTATGATTTTGTGGAGGACTCTCCCCCCACAGCCCTCATGGCAAGGGTTGTAAGTTATGCCCTGGGGGCATACAATATTTTTATGGAAAGTGTTTGTCGTAGAAACTTCAAAAAGGGCCCTTTTGATTGAAAATTTAAATGGCTAGTGCTCTTTTTAATAGTCGAAAGTGATTGGAAGGCAACTAACACCCCTTGCAGGCCCACCATTTACCCAAACGCATGGAATCAAAATTTTGAGATAGTTATTTTGTTAAACGTAGTTGAAAATTGTGGAAATTATGTCTTTGAGCAGGACACTACCCCCACAGTCTTCAGGGCAAGGGTTATGAGTTATGCCCTGGGGGCATATATGGTTCTTATGGAAGGAATGGTCGTATAAACTTCAGAGAGGGCTCATTTGATTGGAAATTGAAAGTTCTAGTTCACATTTTAAGCGTCAACAGATATCGGAGGGCAATAAGCCCTCCCTCCACGCGCTTTTTTCCCAAATCTATCTGATAAAAATTTTGAGATTGCTATTTTGTTAAAAATAGTTCGAAGATCATACAACAAAACTCCGGTGTCGACATAACCCTCTAGGGCCCGGGGGCAGGCGTTGTAAGTTATACCCTAGGGTCACAGATGGTTCTTACGGAAGGGATGCTCGTATAAACTTCAAAGAGGGCTCATCTGATTGGAAAATGAAAGTTCTAGTTCACTTTTTAAGAGTCAAAGATATCGGAGGGTAACCCGCCTCTTCCACGCCCTTTTTTCCCAAATACATCCGATAAAAATTTTGAGACTGCTATTTTGTTAAAAATAGTTCGAAGATCATATAACAGAAACTTCGGTGTCAACAAAACACCCCAGGGCCCGGGGACAGGCGTTGTAAGTTATGCCCTTGGGGCATATAAGGTTTTGATGTAAGGGATGCTCGTATAAACTTCAAAGAGGGGTCATTTGATTGGAAATTGAAAGTTCTAGTCCACTTTTTAAGAGTAAAAAGAGATTGAACGGGACCTACCCCCCCCCCATCTACGCTCTTTTTCCTCAAACCCATCCGATAAGAACTTTGAGATAGCCATTTTTTAAAAAAATAGTTAAAAGGCCATATAACGAAAGATCCGGGGTCGACACAGCCTTCCAGGGCCCGAAAGCAGGCGTTGTAAGTTATGCCTTGGGGGAGTATTTGGTTCATATGCAAGGGATAATCTTAGAAACTTCAGAGAGGGCTCATTTGATTGGAAATCGAAAGTTCGAGTTCACCTTTTAATAGTCAAAAGAGATCTGAGGGCAACTAGCCCCCATGCCTTCTTTTTCCAAACCCATCTAATGAAAATTTTGAGACAGATATTTTGTTAAAAATAGTTCAAAGGTCTGATAAGAAACACTCCGGTGTCAATACAACCCCCAGGGTCCGAGAAGGCGTTCTAAGTTATGCCCTAAGGGCTTGTAAGGTTCTTATGGAAGGGATGCTCGTCTAAACTTCAGAAAGGGTTAATTTGATTGGAAATTAAAAGTTCTAGTTCACTTTTTAGGAGTCAAGAGATTTAAAGGCAACTAGCCCCTTTTTTTGCCCAAACTCTTCTGCTACAAATTTTGAGATAGCCAGTTTTTTTTTTAAATTGTTCGAAAATTAGATAACAAAAACTCCGGTGTCAATACTATCCCCCAGGGCCCCCCGGGGGGGGGGGTAGACGTTTCAAGTATTGTCCTGCGAGCGTAAATGGTTCTTATGAAAGGGATGCTCGTATAAACTTCAGAGAGGGCTCATCTGATTAGAAATTTAAAAAAAAAATTTAAGAGTCAAAAGATATACGAGGGCAATTATCTCCCCCCCCCTAACATACCATTTTTTAAGCCCATCCAATAAAATTTTAAAATAGACATTTCATTAAATATAGTTCAAAGGTCAGATAAGAATACCCCTGTGTCGACGCAACCCTAGGACCCGGAGGCAGGACTTTTAAGTAATGATCTAGGAGCATCTATATTTCAAGGAAGCCCCCCCTTTAACGTTGTCCGATCGAGCTAAAATTTAGAGGATAAGCTTTCCCAGGAGCTTATCCTCAAAATTTCAGCTCAATCCGATCACTCCTTCACTGTTTTCCAAAAACCAAATATAGCCACTTAATGTTCATAAGGTTATTTTTTTTTATCGGCCACGCCTGCAGGCCACAGTTAGCAATGGATCCGGGTGAATCAGGACTCATTCGAAGTGGAATTTGACCAGTTAGGGCCTTTTGATATTTTTAGACTGAAAAAATTATCCCCCGAATTTAGATTTACGAAAAACCTCGTTTTCATGTTAATTTAGGCATACCGCCAAAAGCCTGCATCGGCATTCGTCTCGGAACTACATCACTCACTGAGGAATGTCAAGAGATTTTAATGACGCAAGTCGATAAAATCTGCTGTCTGAAATAAAATAAAAAATGTCTGATGAAAATAAAAAAGCAGTTTTTTTAGGAAAGTAAAGAATGAAGTTGGAACTTAAAACAAACAAAATTATTACTTCACAGCCTATCAAGGAGGCACACTTATGCCAATTTAAAGAGGCGACCCACCACAATGTTGAGCGATTTCCGGTCCTAGCTGTCGCAGAGAGACGGCGGTGATCGCATTTTGTAGCCTAAGCTCAAACTAAGAAACATGCAAAATTTCACCCTCCTCCGACTTTATTGTCATGGGGGCAAGTTGGCCGGAAGTTTCGAACCTCCCACCACCGCCCCCCTTTAACGTTGTCCGATCGGGCTGGAATTGAGAGGATAAGCTTCCTAGGGCCTTGGAGCTTATCCTCAAAATTTCAACTCAATCCAATCACTCCTTCCCTGTTTTCCAAAAACCAAATATAGCCACTTAATATTCATCAAATTATTTTTTTTTATCAGCCACGCCTACAGATCACAGTTGGCAACGGATCTGGGTGAATGAGGACTCATTCGAAGCGGAATTCGACCTGTTTGGACGTTTTGATATTTTCAGACCGAAAAAATTATCCTCCGAATTTACATTTACGAAAAACCTCGTTTTCCTATAAGAGCCCATGTTAGTTTTTGAAATTCCCAAAAGCATAGTATTTCATTATTAAATTAGATAAAAATAGTCCTCTTAACATGACAAGACCGACTGCAAGCTTCCAAAAATTCCAGCTCTTTCCAAGAAGGTTTTTTGTTGAAAAACGAAAATCGTAAAATCTTTAAAAGCCTTAACACAAGAATTTTCAAAATGGGGGGGGGTTGGGGGGCTGCATTCCCCCATCTTTACCTCCTGAAACGATTAGCTAACAGTTAGTCAAGCAATAATAAGTAATAAACTGTTCAAAAACGTTCAGAAATAATTTGAAAGAAACTACGTTTTCTAAAGAGTTAAAGAGGCTGAGTCACAAGTTCGAACCTTAAAACGTACAGGGACTAGGAGGTACAGTTGGTGGACTGCCGCCCACCAAACCACCCACTGTTGCAGCCTTTAAATAAAAAAAAACAAGTTTTTTAAACTAAAAGTAAGGAGCGACATTAAAACTTAAAACGGACAGAAATTATTCCGTATATGAAAGGGGCTGTCCCCCTCTCAACGCCTCACTCTTTACGCTAAAGTTTTTTATTGTTTAACAAAAACAGAGTTGTGAGAAAGTCAAACTCTAGCATAAAGAGTGAGGCGTTGAGGAGGGGACAGCCCCTTTCATGCACGGAATAATTTCTGTTCGTTTTAAGTTTTAATGTCGCTCCTTACTTTTAGTTCAAAAAACTTGTTTTTTTTATTTAAAGGCTGCAAAAGCAGGGGTTTGGGGGGCGGCAGCCCCCAACTGTACCTCCTAAGCCCTGTACATTTTAAGGTTCGAACTTGTGACTCAGCCTCTTTCACTCTTTAGAAAACGTAGTTTTTTTCAAATAATTTCTTATGGAAGGGATGCTCGTATAAACTTCATAGAGGGTTCATTTGATTGGAAAATGAAAGTTGTGATTCACTTTTTAAGAGTCAAAAGTGATCGGAGGGCAGCTAGCTCCTCCCCTCCATTTATTTTTTCCCAGAGGCACTTCATATAGAAGGGGTCATCATATAAACTTCAAACGGGGATCAATCGATTGGAAATCGAGATTTCTAGGGCCCTTTTTAAGAGTCAAAAGATTTCGGAGGGTAACTAGCCCCCCCTCCATGCCCATTTTCATCAAACCCATCCGATAAGAACTTTGAGATAGCAATTTTTTTTAAAAATAGTTCAAAGATCATATAATGAAAACTCCAGGGTCGATACAACCGCCCAAGGCCCGGACGCAGTCGTTGTAAGTAATGCTCTGGGGGCATATATACTTTTTATGGAAGGGATGGTCGTATAAACTTCGGAGAGGGCTCATATGATAGGAAATTGAAAGTTCTCGCTCACATTTTAAGAGTCAAAAGCAATTGAAGGGCACTTAGCCCCCCGCCCTCTACGCCCTTTTTTTCTCAAACCCATCCGATAAGAATTTTGAGAGAGCCATTTTTTTAAATGGTTCAAAGATCATATAACGAAAACTCCGGGGTCAACGCAATCCTTCAAGGACTGGGGTAGGCGTTGTAAGCTATGCCTGGGGGCATATACAGCTTTTATAGAGGGGATGCTCGTATAAGCTTTAGAGAGGGTTCATTTAATTGGAAATTGAAAGTTCTAGTTCAGTCTATAAGAGTCAAAAGAGATCAGAGGGCAACTATTTACCCCACGCCCCTTTTCTCCCAAATGCATCAAATAAAATTTTGAGATAGCCATTTTGTTAAAAAATTTTTCAAAGGTCAGATGAAACAATTTCCAGTGTCGACCCAACCACCCAGGGCCCGGGGGCAGGCGTTGCAAGCTATGCCCTGGGGGCATATATGGTTCTTATTGAATGGGAGCTCGTATAAACTTCACAGAGGGCTGATTTGAATGGAAAGTTTTAGTTCAATTTTTAAGAGTTCAAAGAGATCGGAGGTAGCCCCCCACGCCCTTTTTCCCCAAACACATCCGATACAAATTTTGTGATATTCATTTTTTTTAAATAGTTCAAAGGTCAGATAACAATCATTCTGGTTTCGACACATCCCCCAAGGTCCCGGGGGGCAGGCATTGGTAAACTATGTCCTAGGGCCGTATTTAGTTCTAATGAAAGGGGTACTCCTATAAACTTCAGAGAGGGCTCATTTGAATGGAAATTAAAAGTTCTAGTTTATTTTCTCAGAGCAAAAAAGATCGGAGGGCAACTATTCTTTCCCGCCCTTCCCGCCTTTGGGTTTATCGGATGGATAAACCCATCCGATAATAATTTGAGGTGATCATTTTGTTAAGAATAGTTCAAACATCAGATTTAAAACTCCGGGGTCTACACAACCCCCCCAGGGCCCAGGGACAGGTGTTGTAAGATATACTCTGGGAGTTTATATGGTTCTTATACAAGAGATGCTCGTATAAACTTAAGAGAGGACTCATTTGATTGAACATGGAAAGTTCTAGTTCATAGGCAGCGCAATAGCGCGGGTCTAAGTAAAGAATGATGATGGCACAATGCATTATTTTTTTTCTTGGTTTTAGTTCAGGGCACTTCATATCGAAGGAGTTGTCGTACAAACTTTGGGAAGGGCTCATTCGATTTGAAATTGGAGTGGCTTGTGCCCTTTTTAATAGTCGAAAGTAATTGGAAGGCAACTAACACCCCTTCCACGCCCACCATTTCTCCTAACACATCCAATGAACATTTTGAGATAGCGATTTTGTTCAGCGTAGTTGATTTCCATATAGATAATATGTTTTTGAGGAGGACACTCCCCCACAACCCTCAGGGCAAGGGTTTTAAGTTATGCCCTGGTTGCATAAAAAAAACGATGTTGGTACAATGTGTTTTCCCAATATGTTTAAAAACCAAATGTTGCTTTAAGATTAAATCAAAATGCAGTGTTTTAAGGCTAATACCCAATAAGGCAGCTCAGCAGTATCCCAAGAACGGCTGAGGGTATTATGTTCAAAGTTTTGGGGCTACTTCTGCTCTTAAGATTTAACCAAATCAAAATATCGTAAGTGTATCCAAGCTATTGAAGAAAGTAAACAACTTTTTTGCGAATGGTATCAAGTTTTCCATTTCAGGTCATCCAGAGGAAGTATGAAACTAAATTAAACACTACTATTTGTGTCAAGATTTTTAAAAGGGTGTATGTTGTTAAAAATTGCTGAAAATCTTGCCCCAGCAAACAAATAGCAGGCGAAACTATATAGTCTTAAAAAACGAAAAGATTTTAAACATTATTTTCTTTTTCCCTGAAAAGACTATGTCAATATAAAACGAACAGAAATTAATTAAAAAACTTTTTCTACAAAATAAGTTTTCAAAGAAAAGTAGTAAAAGAAAAGTTTTCAAAGAAAAGTAGAAGAACTCTGTTAAACAAAAAATGAGCAAAAATAAAATCAAATAATCTACCAAGCGTGGAACTACCACAAATCAGTATCGATAAATAAATGAAACTAAAAACAAACATAAATTACGATAAATAACCGAGTCAAACTCAAAACGAGCAGAAATTAACATAAGTTGGGCTCAAAACCCCTATGCCTTCCAAAGGACAGAACATAATCTGCACTTTACTGAAAAAAATACAAATGAATGTGCATTGTCTGTTTAATATACATATACTGATATTTAGTAATCAAAATGTTAATATATTTCATTTATTAAAGTTATGAAAGTAAAATCATTTATACTTTTTACAACCTTTTTTTATATATATATTCATTTTACAACCTTTGCCCTGAGAGGTGTTTGGAGGTTTGTCATCCTCAAAGACATAATTTCCAGAACTTTCAACTACGTTGAACGAGTTGGCTATCTCAAAATTCTGATTGGATGTGTTTAGGGAAATGGTGGGCGTGAGGAGGGGGTTAGTTGCTTTCCAATCACTTTCTACTATTAAAAAGGCACTAACCCTTTCAATTTCCAATCAAATTAGCCCTTTTTGAAGTTTCTAAGACAACACTTTTAACAAGAACCTAATAAACCCTCAGGGTATAACTTACAACCCTTGCCCTGAGGGCTCTGAGGGGGTTATTAGCCTCAAAGATCTAATTTCCCGAACTCTTAACGACGCTGAACAGAAAGACTATTTCAAAATACTGATTGCACGTGTGTGGGGAAATGATAGGCGTGAGAGGGGGTTAGTTGCCCTCAAATCACTTTCAACTATTAAAAAGCCCTTTCAATGTCTAATCGAATGAGCCCTTTTTGAAGTATCTACGACAACGCTTTACATAAAAACCTTATATGCTCCCCGGGCATAACTTACAACCCTTGCTCTGAGGGCTGTTGGGGGAGGGTTGTCAACCTCAATGGCCTAATTTTTAGAAATTTTAACTACGTTGAACAAAATGGCTATCCCAAAATTTTGATTGGATGTGTGTGGGGAAATGGTGGGCGTGAGAGGGGGTCAGTTGCCCTCCAATCGCTTTCTATTATTAAAAAGGGCACTAGCCCTTTCAATTTTCAATCGAATGGGCCCTCTTTGAAGTTTCTAAATTAACGCTTTGTATATAAACCTTATATGCCCCCAGGGCATAACTTACAACCCTTGTCCTAAGGGCTCTGAGGGGGTTATCATCCTCAAAGACATAATTTCCAGAACTTCCAACTACATTGAACAAAATGGCTATCTCAAAATAATGATTGGATGGGTTTGGGGAAATAGTGTGCGTGAGAGGGAGGTTAGTTGCCCTTCAATCACTTTCAACTATTAAAAAGAGAGCTAGCCCTTTCAGTTTCCAATCGAATTAGCCCCTTTTGAAGTTTCTACGACAACACTTTCTATAAAAACCTTATATGCCCCAGGGCATAACTTACAACCTTCACCCTGAGGGTTGTGGGGGGGAGGGGTTGTCATCCTCAATGGCCTAATCTCCAGAACTTACATACGTTGAACAAAATGGTTGTCTCATTATTTTGATTGGATTTGTTTGGAGAAATGGTGGACGTGAGAGGGTGGTCAGTTGCTCTCCAATCACTTTCGTCTATTGAAAAGAGCACTGGCTCTTTGAATTTCCTATCGAATGAGCCACTTTAAAAGTTTCTACAGCAATACTTTTATAAAAACCTTATATTCCCCCAGGGCACAGCTTACAACCCTTGCACGGAGGGCTGTGGAGGGAGTTTCCTCCTCAAAAACATATTTTCCAGATCTTTCAACTAAGTTAAACAAAATGGCTGTCTCAAAATTTTGATTGAATGTGTTTGGGGGAATGGTTGGTGTGGAAGGGGAATTTTCCAGTCGAATGAGCCCTTTTTCAAGTTAACAGAGTCAAACTGAAAACGAGCAGAAATTAATATGAGTAGGGTTCTAAAACCCATGCTTTATAAAAGCCAGAATCAAAAAAAAATATTTAATATGTTTTCACTTTAATAAAATTAAGAAATAAAAAATTAATTATTATTTTAATAAATAAATATCAGCACATTTATATTAAACTGACAATGCACATTTTTTTTTTGTAGATTCATTTGAATTTTTTTCAGTAAAGTACAAATTATAGTCTTGCTTTCAGAAAGCATGGGGTTTAGAACCCTTATATTAATTTCATATTAATTTCTGGTCGTTTTTAGTTTGAATCAGTTATTTAGTTTATTTTTTGTTTGTTTTGGGTTTCATTTCTTTATTGTTAGTGTTTTGTGGCAGTTGTATGCTGTGTAAATAATTTGATTCCATTTTTGTTCATTTTTGGTTTAATGGAGTTCTTTACTTCTTTTGAAAAACTTATTTTGTGGAAAAAGGTTTTTTAATTAATAATAATAAATAAACAATACATTCTGCCCACATCGCTCTTTACTATGACAAATCCCCTCAACATTCTCAGACAGTTTCAACTTCATATCCAAAGTAGTGCCTGCGATATTACATATACGCCATTTAGAGCACCCGTATGCACACTGGGTCATTTAAATCAGTTTAAAATTCCCCTTTACATTCTCTGGAATTTTTAACTTAATAACCGTAAACATTCCTGAGATATGGCGGAAAAGGCCTTTTTAAAACTTAAATGCACTTAAACTCTTTTGAATCAGTTCAACAATAGTAATAGTAGTAGTAGTGGTAGTAGTAGCTGCAGTAAATGTACTAGTAGTAGTCATCCCTATAAAAGGGTCCTTATATTTAGTATAACAGCCCCTTAAACATTCTTTGACAGTTTCAAATTCATGCCCTTAGGAGTTCCCAAAATCTTGTTGATATACCCTTACGAACACCTGGATGCACACAGAGTCTTCAAATTTAGTTGAACATACCTTTCAACATTCCCTGTTATTGTTAACTTAATGACCGTAACCATTCATAAGATGTGGCAAATGCTTTTTAGTAGAAGCAGCAGTGTTTGTAGTGGTAGTAGTAGTAGTAGCAGTAGCATCATGTAGTAATAGTAGCAGCAGTTGCAGTAGCAGTAGAAGTTGTAGTAAGTAGTCACATTTGCAGTCTTATTCGGAGTAGTAGTAATAACAGTCAGAGGTATTTGCTGTCTCAGTCATATGTAGTCGCTTTCACAGTCGTAAGCAGCCGCAATGGCAAGTAGGCACAAGTGGTTGAGGTCGCAGTCACAAATAGTCGTTGTTGAAGTCGCAAGCAGTCACAGTCGCAGTCAAAAGTAGTTGCAGACACAAGTAGTCTCATTAGCAGGTAGCCACATTCGCAAAAAGTCACAGTCACTAACTGTCACTAGTAGCCGCAATCACAGTCGCAAGTAGTCGCAACCGCAAGTATTTACAATCACACGTAGTCACAGTCTTTTTCTCAAGTAGTCGGATTCGATAGAAGTTGTAGTCGTAAGCAGCCATATTTTCAGTCGCAAATAGTTGTAATTACAGGCGCAATTGGATTCAGTCGCATTTGCAAGTAGTCGTGGTTACAGTTGCAATAATAGTAGTAGTAGTAGCCCTGAAAGTCTCGAGCTAATATCCTTAGCTGCTCTTAAGATGTTGCAGATGCGCCGTATTGAAACCTTGATGAACGTAGTGGCCTTTGATTTAGTTCAACATTCTGCTCAACATTCCCAAAGTTTCAAATCAATACCTTTAGTCTTTTTGGACACACCAAAGATCAAACATTCTCCTTTTTATCAATTATATACCCTATTTGTAAACAATGGACAAATCGCATTATTTGAAACCGTCATAATAGTGGCTGTGAGTATCATGTCAGCCCAGGCATAATTATTCGACCTTTTGACTAATTTGAACAAAATGGCTATTTCAAAACTTGTATCACTGTTCTCGGGAGGGGCCATAACCAGATGCTCACCATCAACTTAAAAAGGGTGATGTAGGGGGAGGGGGATGGTTTTTCTCTGATAACTTTTCAGTTTCCCCTGCAGTATGCCCTATAAGTTTCAACTTAAAAATAGCCTCAGCATTTCCTGAGATATTGCTGATAAGCCCGGTTAACAACCTAGATCCACTTAAGCTCTTTTGATTCAGTTTAATAGTAAGTAATAGTAGTAGTAGTAGTAGTGGCAGTGGTAGTAATAGTAGCAGTAGTAGTAGCAGTAGTAGTAGTAATAATAGTAGTAGCAGTATCAGTAGTGGTATTAGTAGTAGTTGTAGGAATAGATGTAGAAGTATGTAGTATATATATGTATATACACTACGAAAACTTTACGAAAAAGAAAGTTTTTTTTAAAGAAAAGTAAAGGCCATATTAAACTTAAGATCAGTAGAAATAAAATTTTCTGAAAGTTCCCTAAGAATTTTACGAAAAACACTTCTTAACAGACGTTTGCTATTTTCTTGAATATGGCTATTATGGCAACTTTTACCACAGCAACTAATAATTAGAATCCAAGTCCTAAAATTGGTCTCAATCAGGAACCCTTATCCCTATCTAAATTCACAAAGTGCAAAGATTTTCAAACAGAAGTGTTTATTGTTTAAAGTTCAGGAAAGGTCTGCCCATTTCATACGAAAACATTGATTGAAAACGAAACTAGTCTTATCTAGAAAATAAATATTACGACGTGAAAAAAAATGACAAACCATCTAGTGGCGGATCCAAGGGGGGGGCGAGGGGTACCCCCCTATAGTATCTAAAGTAGCGTAATTTACCTAATTAACGCAAGTTTGCATTAATTAAACTTGCTCCTAACTTAATTTTGTCGGATCAACCTATTTTGCGCCCCGCCCCCCCCCCCCCCTAAAAAATCCTGGATCCACCCCTGAAACCATCACACCTACTCCACCAGTTATTAGAAGAAGAAAAAATTCCTTATTTTCACAAATTTCATCAACCCCCCACCCCCTTGTTTTCTAAAATCCTACATAGGCCGATCAGTTGAGTCCAGTGTATTTAAATAATAGATTAAGTCATAATTTGTATATAAATTAAGTCACACCTGTGAGATGGGACACTTGCAAACCACTTGGCTGGCTCACCAATTTTTTTTCTGCTTTCGCAATTACGAATAATGCACTTTGTAACCATTTCTCATTGATTGACGAAAACCCACTAACCCGCTAATGCAGAAATAAGTGGGAGGAGCTTTTTGTTCGCACCGAGAATGAAGACCAGAAATGATATGCGATAAACTTACTGGATAATTCTATAAACTGTGTACCTCACTAACAAAATGTTATACTTCTAATATACTTAAATCAAAATAATTTGAATTCAAAATAACTCTCGTAGTCATTTATTAACCCTTTCATTCCGTAGGTAACCATATGGTAACCGTTCCTTCTACGTGCCTAGTTTCTTTTGTAGTTGAAATACCGCTTTCGAGTTTAATACCGTCAGATAGCACAAGTTCGGCCCTCCATGTTGCGATACTTTTTATTCTCCTAGTGAGTCGTCAGTTGATCAGGGAAAGCTGTAGTTTTTTGCCATGCCTAAAACGCGAAAATGAGCTGATTTTGACAGCGATGATGAAAATGATACAGGTGAGTTTTTTTAGTTTTATTATCTTGTTTTGTTCCTTTAAATCTTTACTTTTAGCCTGTGTTTACACAAATCTTATTTAGTTTTATCTTCACCTTCCATTTATGTGGGTTTTTTTTACAGTTACCATATGGTAACTTTAGGTTTTGAGACGGGTAGTTTTTGAAGTTGCTTATTGATCGTGCTTTATATTCTTTCTTTTGCTTCACTTTTTTATTCGTGAAGCACTTCATTCTGATTGTTCTAATTTGACGAAGCAGAAGCACCCATGCACCTTTGGTCTGATTACAATTTTCTCTTCCAGAGACAACGAGCCTCTCTTATTCCGGTGAAAACTCCAAACCAAAAAAAGAGGAAGAAAATGTTTTCAAGGAGAGGAGCAAACGGGTAAGAGAGAAGCTCACCCAAGAGCGAGCTGTAGAGATGGTTCTGCTACCAGACAGAGAATCTGAGATGGGAATCATGTCTGATGATGACGACGAGTCTGATCCATTATAGAATCCAACCCCTGGTGCCAGTTTCACATATGCCACCCTACAGCCTGTTCAGCCGGTTGACGATCCTACAGAGGATATACCTCTCAGCATGTTGAACTGTTTCAAAATTTTACGGGTGTAGAAGACCAATTTGACGCTGGAGAAGCCACTACTGAAGCTCAACCTTCTCCCATTCAATCGACAAGCTCGTCACCTATTTCTTCTTCAACCATCCCCACCGCATCAATGAAAAACCAAGATCCCACAAAAGAATACAAGTGGCTAAGAAAAGAGATTGAGCCCCGTGATATCATATGGAAAGCTTCCCTCCCGAAAGCAACAGAAATGCACCTACCCATTGATTTATTCAGAAGTTTCATCACAGATAGCATCATTGCTGGATTAGTTGACCAGACTAATCTACATGCAACGAGGAAAACAAACGCTAGGATTGCCCTAAAGCTGACCCAGTATGAGATGCACCTGTTACTTGGAGTACAGATGCAGATGAGTCTTGTAGAGCTACCAGCTATTAGGATGTACTAGGAGCGCACTTTCCGATACACTCCAATCGCAGAGGCTATGAGCTGTGACAGATTGTTCATGATTCGGCAGTTTTTTCTATGACGATAGCTTAGCAGTGCCATCTGATCAAACTGGTCATGAAAAGCTGCTCAAAATCAGACCAATGTATGACGAGCTCAGAGAAAATCTAAAAAGCATACCACCAGAGGGGAGACAACGCGTAGACGAACAGATGATTCCCTTCATGGGTCGGATAAGCTTCAAACAGTACTTGAAAGATAAGCTTCGTTCATGGGTGTACGAGCAGGAATTAACATATT